>NC_064044.1:6750530-7011100 GCF_932526225.1 Nematostella vectensis
CCATTTTTTAAAGGAAGTTTTACATATTTCTTTTGTAACTAAGGAAACCTACCTTAGTAAAAAGATTTTGGATAAAAATGGTAAAAATCTCAATCTGTGTTTCACAAGCGTTAAAAAATGGCATCGCAAATATTACTTTTCGTTTCAAATTCAACATAAATCCACTAAATAAAAAGGCCCATTAAAAATATCTTTTGCGAGGAGCGTAGTCGGTGAATTTATGGTAATGGTACACTTGGCACTGAAATTATAGAAGAAATGCAAAGATAAAGCTAGGAAGCAGGAGAAAATATACAAAGTACCTCCCGCCACCACTATCCCTTTACATGCTTGTTCGAAAAATCCAGGAAAATAATTTTTAAACGATTTGAAAATACACTCCCGTTGAAACTCCTTAGCAGTAGTTGCTTATTTATTTGTACCATCAAGTAAGTTTGTAGTAGTAATTGTATTATTTTTGCTTTCAAAGGGAAGACAAAAATGCGAAATTATCAGTCGTCTCTCTCTCCCTCTCTCTCTCTCTCTCTCTCTCTCTCTCTCCTCTCTCTCTCTCTCTCTCTCTCTCTCCTCTCTCTCTCTCTCTCTCAGGTAGTCATGGCAACAAGAGATAAGCTAGTTTTATAAAGATTACCATAGATTGCCAGCTTTTAAGGGAGCTATATCAAATAATCGCTGAAAAGATCAAAATATTATAATTTTTAGAATGATACATTTAAATGGAACATAAATAAATGTTTTATTTTGTTTTATTGTCTAGTTGTAATGGTAAAACACACTATTCGGATTATGTGTTTTTTATTCTTGCTTTTAAAAGCCTAGTCCTAGGGGGTTTCCTGTGCTGTGAAAGGAGAGTTAGATCTGGGACCAGCCCGGGTTCCCTGACGTCACAATTTTTATAAGGCACAGAAAAGGCTGTATTTTGTGGGATTTTTTTTCTGTTTATTGATTTTTTTTTTTTTATTGACTTCGACTCAATACGGGACTTTCGCTAAGAGATCACGTGACACGTGGGTAGCGAGCAAGCGCGCGCTCAGTCTTTTAGCGACAAAGTAACAGCAACCAAAAGCAACTTATTCGGCGCTCACGAAAAAAAAAGCCAAAATTTATTTTTTTCAGAAAGGGTTTAGTTTCATTTAAATATTTTATTTTTTTCGTCGTTCTCGGGTGTGACGGGCGCAATTATATTTTTTTTGTTTAATTATTTTGTTTTGAATTTTCCACCCAGAAAGGTCACGTGACCTCTTACCGCAAGTCCCCTATTGGGCAGGGTTACCGTGACAGTTGACTGCGGTTCCTTTTAAAAAAAGAAATAAAATGATTATGACTTTAATGTTGTTTGCTGTTTGACGGTTTTTCATTATCTGGTGCCACTCTGCTTATTTTAAAAATCCAATAAGACAAAAGACCCAAAAAGCTGTATTATAATGATGAAGTTTAATTGAAAAGTGGCCGCGCAGCGTATGGGGGGGGGGGGGGGGGGGGCGGGGGGGGGGGGGGGTGGGGGGTGTGGCTGGGCTGCACTACAAAAAATGTGTCTGACATCGAAAGAATGTTTATCGAAAAAATGTAAAAAAAAAATTATCATGTAGAGTAAGGGACAAGAGCAAAAAATGGTAAAATTAAAATTGTAAGGTTGTGTTAGCTTACATTTTGTTTATATAAAGGTTCCTTGAATAATATAAAACAAAATAAGCCATAGTATTTTTTGGTAGATTACCCGTTTTTGAGATATGATTGAGCAAAGTTGCCATAGATCATGAAAAAAGTAGCAATTTCGCCCCAATTGCGCAATTTCAGACAAATCGAGAGTCTTACAATTTGCAATATCTCAAGAATGGATTATCTACCAAAAAATACTAAAGCTTTTTTTGTTTTATATTACACAAGGAACATCTATGCAAAAAATCAAGCGAATATAAACTAACCCAACCTTACAATTTGAGCTTTTCCATTTTTTGCTCCTGTCGGGGAAAGACCATCCCCCCACCCCCCCCATCTTCGCGGCCCCTGATTAAACAATTACGGATTTATAGAATAATGGCCGGTACGCCTTTATACATGGCTGTGTAACCGTAAAACTGTACTTTCATATTTGTACCACTACTGTTAATTAAGTGGCCATTACCGGCTTCTTTTGCTACTCTGTGATTGCTTTTTAAAGGTTTATTTGCAAAAAAAGAGCAAAGCTTAGAGACAAAGTTCCGCCAGGGGATCCGACTTGTGGGGTGTACACAGTTTACAGCAGAAAACAAATAAACTATACAAAGATTCATAAGTATAGCCATTTTTAAAGGAAGTTTTACATATTTCTTTTGTAACTAAGGAAACCTACCTTAGTAAAAAGATTTTGGATAAAATTGGTAAAATTTGTGTTTCACAAGCGTTAAAAATGGCATCGCAAATATTACTTTTCGTTCCAAATTCAACATAAATCCACTAAATAAAAAGGCCCATTAAAAATATCTTTTGCGAGAGCGTAGTCGGTGAATTCATGGTAATGGTACACTTGGCACTGAAATTATAGAAGAAATGCAAAGATAAAGCTAGGAAGCAGGAGAAAATATACAAAGTACCTCCCGCCACCACTATCCCTTTACGTGCTTGTTCGAAAAATCCAGGAAATAATTTTTAACGATTTGAAATACACTCCCGTTGAAACTCTTAGCAGTAATTGCTTATTTATTTGTACCATCAAGTAAGTTTGTAGTAGTAATTGTATTATTTTTGCTTTCAAAGGGAAGACAAAATGCGAAATTATCAGTCGTCATGGATACAATAGCGTGAGTCAAAGATTTCTTTTGGTGGTACACTTTTCCGAATTCTCGTGACATTACATTGACTTGCAAAGAGCTTTGATAACAAATCATCATACCATTTGATTACAATAGACATCATGATGAATCGGAACCGTGTGTTCCTTTTAATAGGGCACTTAAAAGGCTTCAAGTCTCTTAATTTCCACCACCCGCTCTGAATTGTCATCTTCGCTTTGACGGCTCCGTTTGGCGCCCTTCGGTTGTCTAAGGTGTCGTGTGGTGCTTATCATAAAGCAATCAAAAGTCCCGATCCACACAAGTTGTAACATTCTGCAGAGTACTGCAGCCTTGTAAACATCTTTCTTTTCCGTACCTAACAAAAAGTATAGTTGTACTCGTATAGTAGCAAGTTTGGTACGTCTGTGTTCTCTGCAGACTCGACAGAACCGAAGCCTTCAAGAGTAACGGTAGGTTTCGCCCAACTATAAAAGAAATGGCGAATGTTCCGTAAAAACTATCAAAATCTCGCACATTTCCTCAAAATTTTTCTCGGGATCTCGGATATCAAAGCCCTGATCTCCCAATCTCGGGAAAAAATGCGTCGACCATTCGCCGCGCCCTTGAAATTTACCCTCACAAAAAGAGAGTCTTTAAGGCCATTGAAAGATAGACTTGTTTGGCTAATAACGTCGCCATTTTATACTCAAGCTAAGGAACAGGTAACTGAACTTCTTAATAAAATACTTACTAAAGTATCGGACTTAAATTTTGGGTGGTTATTTTGAAGTTTTATTAAAAGAAGATTGTTGTGTTTTGGGTTCTTTTTTTAAATTTCTAGTTGTCTTTTATGGTAAACTGCTAAAGCCGGGCTAATGGGGTTAACCAATAGTATATATTATTCAGGTGCTATTCAAACTTCGCACGTACCAAATGGTTTTAAATGGAAAGGTTATAGCAGGGGGTGGAGCACGGGGGGTGGAGCACGGGGTGGGGGGGGTGGGGGGGAAGGTGCACATATGAAGAAAACGTTGTCGTTTTGGGGGTCTGGTACCGAGAAAACTTAGTTTCTATTCAGGGACCTTCTGAACTAACTGAAGATGGCCACAGTAACTGTTTTTCTCTTCTGGTTACAAGTCATAAAGTTTACGAAGCCCCTGGGGTACACTCACCTTAAAAATTACAAGAATCATGCAGATTGTCCAAATAAAGAATATATTAGTTTCCTTATATGGAAATGACCGCGTTTGGCAAAAACGACAATTTTTGGCTCAATTTTCTTTATATGCCCCCCAATATTTAAAAATAATAAGGGAATTGCAGGATGGGCGTGGCTGTTCCCCAAATGTTTACTTGATATTCACCTATCGTGAATCCTACCCCCCCCCCCCCCCAAATTCTTCGAGGTCTGCTACATATTTGTATGGCGACAGAAAATAAAAGAATGACGAGAGTGTTAGTACAGGCTTGAGTATGACGTGCCTCGAAAAATCCCATTAAAACAAAACTTGCTGCTCCCTGTTGTTTTTAAAAACTATTAAGAAGCGTGACCACAATTATTATGAAGTGGTGATACAGTTCGCTTGGTTTTTCATTTTTTTATTCATTCCTTGTAAAATAGATGATTAGCTAAATGATGACCACCACTAATAATTTGCACATGCCTGTATAGAAGCAATGACTCGCCTCTGTTAAAAAATGTAAAAAAAAGATCTAAATTCTATGGTTATGGTTATATGGTTTATTTTTGTTATCCACACACTAATTTTCACATTATGTGCGCTTATTTTTCCTTATCCATTTTTTAAAAGTCTTTCCTTATCAAATTCAGATAACTGGCATGATGGGCTGCCTGTGGTTTATGGTTTTCGTCATGTGCGCCGGCAAAACGATTTCAGCGGAAGGTATATTCTTTCTCGAATTATGTTTCTGGACTTGCACTAAGAAACCACGTGACTTTTTGAGTGACAAATCATGCCAACACAAATACAATGGCAGCGGCACTCACAACAGAAAGCGACGAGGAAAAAAATATGAGATAAAATCATTGAAATAAGCTCTTCCGATATAGAAACTTTTTGGCTGATACGTAGCGTTGAATGAGGGTCTCATGGTATTATTATATTGCCGCCAAAAGCCGGATCGCGGAGTTCGTTTGCTACCCAAAAAGTCACATGACTTTTAGTGCAGTTTACTTCCGATCAATTGCGTAACAATCTCCGATGATTTTTAACGGAAACCGCGAAAAATATTTCAAAATTGTAAAAGCAATGTGTGTCTATTAGAAGTCTCTTCTAGAATGTGACTTAGAGCGGATGGCCTGTTAAATAGCGCGGATTCCAATAGATTATTTTGTACCTTGTTGGTTGAGGTTTCCGTCGGCCCTCCGGAAATAAACTGGTGACAATGCGGCTTTAACACATTTGTTTTTAGTAACTTACGACTTCGAATCAAGTGATGAGCTGGCAACAATCACACCGCACCACACCGTCCAGATCACTGGCGAACGACACAAACACGGTCATCACGCTCTCAAGTGGTCATGGGATAGCAAGGCGCGGTTCCTCAACTGGTCGCTAAGCGTCCCGGGAACTGACATGAAGAGGGGAGGACTGCAGTTTCACCTGTATAGCGACCGTCCGCAAGCAGGTAACAAAACGGAATGTGTAGTGGCGACCCCATAAACGCTACTATATAGGAACATTGAGATTACGGCAACGGTAGAAAACAATAGAACGAATTCAAAAGTTTAGGTGTGTTACACGTTAAAGGTATTCTGTCTGGGATTTTACAGGGTCAGTGACAAGAGTGTATGATGTATTCAGAGGGGGGAGTAAGGGTTTGCGGTGATGCGGTTTTGGCCTTAAATCTGGCGCGGTTTTTCGGTTAACCGTATTTTATTCCGCGGTATTGCGGTTTCTCTAGACTGCGCGGTTTATTGACTTATTTTTATGGCTTTGCGGTTTTGGGCATTTTCTGTGCGGTTTCCGTGGTGTTTTTGTTAGGTTTTACGGTTTTCGCACCCTCCCTTACGCCCCCCTCTATTCGCATACTTTTGAGGAACCGATTTGAAATTATTATTTAGGATGATTATGGTTTTCAAGTTTGGCGTTGGAGTTTGAAAATGTTTAAATTGCTTTAGCTACATTCTTGACTCAGAACGAAACAGAATAAGGTTTCGTAAAAAATAAGGGCGTGCGCTCCATTCTCTTTTTTTTCAGGAAAGTGTCTCAGGGTATGCACTGTTGTGAAGTCTCTTAGATTCCACCGAGAATGCACGTCCTGCTTTTTCTTGTCACTCAACTTCAAGGGCTGGCGCACGAACTGGGTCAAATACAAGGAATTCTCAGGTTGTCCGGCCGACTCTCCTCGTATACCCTCTTTTCAATGCTCATTCAACTCCAACCACGAACTAATCAAACTGTACATCGAATCTCCTGATACACCAGGCTCCATCTTTCTCGATTTCTTGACCTTAAGCAAGGACATGCATGCCGGATCACGTGATCTCGTGATCCCACCAATGATGAAGGCGGACGGATCGCGTTGTTTCGCTTGCGAGGAGTTCGGTACGATTGCTGAGAGTGACGCAGTGAAACACACGCCGCAGACGACGTTCTGGGAGCATGCGTATCGATGGCATCTCAGGTCTCGATCCAGGCCCCCTGTCCTCGCGCTTTCTGGAGATACGCTGAACAGAAAGGTGGCACAGCTGGCGAAAATGAAGCGACGAATGCTCGATTGGTTTTCGAAAACTGGCCAAGCGTACTTCGATTTGCTTTGGAGCAATCCGAAGACAAGGCCCGAAAGGCGATGGACGTTTCTGCTCCACGGAAGCTCCGATGCAGAAGCTTGTTGGAACAAAAAAAAAGGGAATATTCAATGTGCGCATGTGCTTTTCAAGGACATCAGTATCAACCCGAAGACCCTAGAAGGCCCTAGCCTTTACTGTCGTGACTGCGAAGAGAAAACTGTCAACAAAGAAATGAAATTTCGCTACATCTTTTACATCATCTTACTGCCGATGGCTCTTGAGTACCGCATTTGGTCTCAGGTCGACGCGCAAGCGTTCACCTTATCAAAGCGTTACTGTGATGGCAGCAACGACTTCCCAGCATTCTCCACCGAAGACTGGGCGGCCATTACGGGCAAGGACCAGGTCTTAGGTGAGATCTTCAAAGACACTTGGAATAAAGAGACGTTTTCTTCAACATGCTTGGATCGCTTCAAGGCCGGGATCAACGCGTTGAATAAGAAGCGCATTGGGAAGATCATGCTCCTGTTTAAGTACATCAGGAATGAAGGGTTTGCCGAGGGAAGCTCGCTAGGCTCCTTGGACCATCAGTTGCTGTACGGCCAAGGCTACTGGAACGCCGCATTCCTGATGTCTGACGTCATACGTACTCAGCAAGATCCCGGATTCACCCTAAAGAACCTCATTGACACCATGAAATGGTACACGGAGTTTGGGGAGTTGGATCAAAAAGAGTTTGAACACAAAGGCGCCACTTGCGATCGTGTTCGGATGCACATGCTGTTTAGGCTTCTAACCGTGCTTTCCATGCCGGAAGAAACAGTGGCCGAGAAAAACGAGAAGGTTGAAGACATGAAGAAGCTGAAGAAGTGGATAGACGTCGTCTTCACCCCTACGGAAGGCACTTATGGCTTGTTTAAACCCGATTACCTTGGCTTCCATCATCAGTTCTTCTACGCTGGGGCGTACCTTCCAGAGGCCTTATACATGGGTACCCTGGTGGCTTATGTGATGAGAGGGACTGGTGATGACCTCGCTTTGTCCTCGGAATCTGAGGCCAACCTCGCCAAGGCTTTAGGGGTGCTCCGGGACATTTCCGTCAAATACTCGACACCCTCGAGTACTAATGGACGCTATCCGACATACTTCAGGAGTATGCTTTCCAAAATGCCAACTGCTTTTGCACGAATGGCATTGAATCCGCCCTACGAGATTGGAGACAAGCCAACTTTGTTATCCGATACGGCAAATGCGAGAATGTTCGCTCGACTAAACCCTATAAGCTCTAACAGCCCTCTCTGCCCGAAAGACACGTCTGTCTGTTGGGGCACGATCGATGCTATAATGTATACCTTTTCTCTTGGGGACGCGGACTTTCTTGAAGAAGCCACTGAGATAATTAAATCCCAGGGAATAAAGCCTGAAGGTGCACCACAAGGAAACTGGGCGAAGAACTACGCTGCTTTGGCTATCCATAGACGTGAAAACTGGACAGTGACAGCGAAGGGATTTAGTAACCTCGTGTATAGCCCAGAGAGGTACTACAACGAGAATGAATACGGCTTGTTTGAAATGCACGGCGCTGTGCTGATCGCCAATAGCGAGGAGGCATTGAGGACAAAGCCCGTGGATGCAGGATGGGCGTGGGAGAAGATTCCTGGGACGACGTCTCTTGGGCTCACGTATGTCGAGATGCGGAACGTCGCTGGGAACAGGTAATAGTTGGATTAAATGTTTTTTTTATTCGTGTCATTCTCAATTCTTTCTCGAATTATGCTATGAGTTGTCTTTTTATGACATCTTAACAACACCACCAATATCATCATAAAAACGCCACCAAAATAACCCTTATCATCATAATTAACACTAAGATAATCAGTTTCATCATAACTACCATCACTACAACCATCATTATTCATAGCTGTATCAGGCCTCGAAATATTGATACGGCACGATACTGAAACATTAGAAAAATATTTTTCTTTGGGGGGGGGGGGGGGCACAGCCACGCCCCTACTGGTCATTTCCATTTTTTTAAAGATTGGGGGGGAGGGGGGCTGTTACGCCCCTGTTATCATGATCGCTACAACAGCCTGCTCCAAAGTATTCATTATCATTATCGTCATATCATCATTATCGCCATCATCAATACCCAATCATTATCATCATCATCTTATCATTATAATTATCTTCATCCTATTTTTTCCTTTTCTCTCGTCTTCCGATCACCGGATGCTAAAGTTTTCATCTGTTTACATCAATGGTTACACACCTCTAGTAATCAGCCCCCAGTCTATCAACTCATTTAAACCTTTCCTTTAAACCAGGTACACTAATTCCAAGAAGTTCGCTGGTGCTGTTTCCATCATCGGTAAAGCTCGTAACAAACTCATCGCAAATGGCGCCTTTGGAATGGACTTCGGGATGCCTGTCTACTGGTTCAAGGTCAGCGGTCATCCCCTGCAGGGCAAGCGCTTCGACTTTAAGAAATCCGTATTCTTTTTTGATGACATCCTAGTGTTCCTAGGGAGCGGATTGTCGTCCGATGTAAACGCCCCAGTGTTGACAACACTCTTCCAAGACACCGTGACGTCATTGTCCGTCTCCATGGATACCTCAGCGCTATACTTCTGTCACGGGCCTGCGATGACGAAAAATGATTTTAGCGGTGACGTTCAATTAGTTGACGTTCATGGCAATCGATATCATGTCCCCGCGGCCTCATCTAGGGACTTGGTTCTAGCAAGAGCTGTCACGCAATTTTCTATGAAAAGCAAAGGGCTTGACGTAAAGTCTCAGGGTTTCTATTGTACCGCGTGGTTTGATCACGGTCTGGGGACTGGGCACAGCCCAGCGGCCTATGAATACTTCGTACAAGTCAACTCCACAAAAATTCCCTTGGCGTACCCAGGTCAATACTTCAAGGTGTTAATGAAATCGTCCTCGGCGCACGTCGTAAAGAGCTTGATCAAGTCGACGTACGGTTATGTGGTATTCACGGCTGGAGCAATTCTCCCCGTGGAAGGCCCCCTTAAATCAGTCAGCGCTGAATGCCTGTTGATGGTCGAGCAGGTCGGAGAGAGCCTGGTGATTAGCGTCAGTTATCCGCAAATGAACCTAGGCATAGGGCATATCCCCACATCCGCCAAGGAAGTTAATCCCGACTTCTGCAAAGATGGTATCCCCACCGATCCGTTGTCCGCAAACTATAGATCCGCTCAGACCAGTGCTTTGTTCTTCTGCGCTGAAGACAAGGGCAAAACAATCGACGTTCAGCTTCATGACATCCTCGCCAGCTATGACGTCATGTCTACTTTGGTGGACGGAGAGGAAGTAGCCGCTGATGACGTGGTGCAAGCCTCGCCAGGTGCGCTGAGGATTCTGGGGATGAAACACGGGAAGAGCACTGAAGTCCACCTTCGCAGGCGTTGATGGCATATATGCCATTAGCTATAAAGGGACATTTACTGTTAGGTAGTATTCATGAAATATCCTGTAGAGACGGGGGAATTTGGCTCGGGACACCTTTAGAGTTCCCTCTTGAAATTTCCGTCCCCCCCCCCCCCCCCACTTTAAAAATCCTTCCCCCCCTCCTAAGAGGGCTCATTTTTACAAAGCCCCCCCCCCCCCTCCCTTGATTGGTTAAAAATTTTCGGAGCATCTCCCCAATATCTTTCCCCCCTAGGATATTTAATAAGCACTTCCTTAGTTTAGGTCTTCTGTCTGGTAAAAGTCTTTGACGCAAAGCTGAGGTAGGAGGTAGCGTGAACTTTCACATTATATATTTCGACAGTCTTGATAGAGCGGGCATTCTAAGAATACACTTTTGTGCTAGGAGGGTTGCTTGGTACCTATATGGGAGAAAAATAGACTTGGTACTGGGACTGTTAATTGTTAGTTAGGTCTTATGGGGAATAAAGTACACTGTAACGGTTTTCAGTTGTTTTGTTGGGGTATGGAATGTGCATCCCAAGAATAAAACTGACCGTATGACATTATACTAAGTTTTTTTTGTTTCTTGTCTTGTGTTACGGTCGGTGCCTACAGGGAAAAATCTTATGTTGCGTTAGGGTCTGAAGCGACCTGACGGATCGATAACAAAAAACCTAAAAATGAATTCGAGGAAGCTAAAATCGAGCAAGCAATCATGAACAACGGGAAAAAGAGAAATCGGTCACAATTTTTTTTAAAGTGCGTGACGTGCGTGATAACCCAGCATGCTACACGGTCGAGGTTCAAGCGTCTCTTGTGGTTGATGGTCGTGTGTGGAGGAAAGACCACATCTTGTCTTCGCTTTCCGCCTTCATACAACCCCCAAAAAACCCTATACCTTCAGGCTAGAGCAAACAGAACGCAGCCATGGGCCGGAAAAAGAGTTTCAACTGCACTGTTCAAGTTGCTGGGCTTGACTCCGACTATGAATGTCCGATAGACGTAAGTCATTCCCGCCTCGATCATAGAGCAACACTACAATAATTCGACAGTTTACACAATCCAAGCACCACAAATTTCATGAATGATATCTAATGAGCTAAGGAATAATTTCTTCGCATAGCTACGTAGTTATTAAACCACATAACAGTGGTATTATTCTCAATATTTGTCAAAGTTAGGAGCCGAATGCTGCCGATGTGTGCCGAAGTGTTAATAAAGAACTCCATTATGATTACATTCTAAACAAAGGCTATCACTTCTATTCTGCTAGCTCACTTTGATCGCAAATATACATACAATTTAATGTTTCCATAGCTGTTTATTTATACTTTTGAGCTTTGAACTTTCGAAAAAACATTTCCTAATGCTATCAAAACTGAGGCCAAACTTGATGATAGTCATGTGTTTATCTTATACCTGACAGCCTCACTTTCCTCACCTACTTTTTGGGTGACCTCTTTTAAAAATTCTCGCATTTTTGACTGCTTGTATGAATATTTTAGGCTTAACCTATAATAATTTCATTCTGTGATACATTCATTGTAATCTAACCATGTTTGTTTTGGTATCAGTTTTCAAAATTATTTCATACCAGTATTACTTAACTTAAGTAATTTTAGATTGAAATTCCCATATTCCTTTTACTTGATATTATGCTTACATATATTATTCTTTTTTTTTTCTTCTTACTTTTTCTCGTAGAATACGTCATACTTTTGTTTTGTATCCTGAGTCCAGAACTGGGAGATACTTATTAACTAAGGTCCCGGATTTCGAACCAAAATATATAAAAAAGATCTTGAAACATTCGATTCAACTCTTAGACATTTTTATTTGATTTCTCCTGATTTCCTATCCAAGAATAAATTACGTGATTTGCCATATTTTTATTTTTCTAGATTATTATGTTTTTTTTAATATTTTAGTGTTAACACTGTGATCACTAAAGTTTGATAATATCTACAGTTTAGATTTCACAGGTGTATTTTGATGCTTTTTTTCAAACAAAAAGTGCTGCAAATGTTTGTACCCTTCAATTTAGATTTGCATATTTATACAGTGACTGTGATTTACCATGGAATTCATCTAACTGTTTTTATCAAAATAAGAATCTTTATATTTCATTTTTCTAATAATTATTTAAGGATTTCTATGAAATTTATTACCATATGCTTTGTAATCTGACACCACTATACATTTCCTTCCAGAATAAAAAATCCAAGTCTAGTTTGGGAATAGCACATAGTCAAACCAACCAAAGAAATCGAAACCTCCTCCTTAAGTTGGATTTACTACACACTATTACAAAATTAGACAATGAATTAAGATTATGTGATGTCATGCAATTATGATTTTGGGTGTAATAAGGAAATATGCAGTTTTGGGATATTGTGATCAATGATCAATGCCATTTGGTTTTATCTGTCCAAGTAAAAAATTGAATTTGCAACAATAATAGTCTCAGTCGCTGTAAAAAAAATGCCTCAAAATTATTTTGATCAAGATACTACTTTTATATTGTGCACCTTAAACAGTATTGTTCAAAAATTGTGCCCTGTTCCAGTTTGGGCAAACCCCTCCTTGGCAGTAAGTGTACTTTGCTTGAATAGCCTTGTTGATTTTATGGAATCTGTTTGAAGGGTTTTGAATGACAAGAAGCCAAAGGGTGATTTATCTGTTGGAAATCATCAGCGAGGGCTCACATAATATTAAAAACTTTAGTAAAGGAATGTGAATACTTAGGTGCACTCCATACAAAGTGATTGAATACCATTGATTATGTTCTGTATTCAATTGTAGAAAACTACCAAAGGAGATCACCTGTTTGATCAGGTTTGCGACCACATCGGCTTGGCCGAGAAAGAATACTTTGGACTACGTTACATTGACGAGAAAGATGGACAGGTAGTGTAAACTGCATATACAAAAATAACAATAAGGCCTGACTTAATTAGGAGACTTCTACATTTTCTGCATGACCTGTCTTCTTAACGTTTCCTAGCATAGCCCTTGCGAAAAACATGTTTGTATCACATGGTAAATTTTGTAGCAGATAACACAGAAATATTTCTCACCTGCCAGAGAAACATTTTTGTGTCACTATTGTGTCACTACAAGACTTGGTGCACAGTACAAACAGTGTTTTTCCATTTGGCTAAACTAGAAAACATGTCACACAATACACTTCACATGGGACATGTCACACAATACACGTTACATGTGACATGTCACACAATACCCATCACATGTCACATGTCTCCTAGTCTAGACAGATGGCTAAACTAGAAAACATGTCACATAATACACTTCACATGGGACATGTCACACAATCCACAATACACATCACATGTCTCCTAGTCTAGACAGATTGCTAAACTAGAAAAACATGTCACACACTACACTTCACATGGGACATGTCACACACTACATGTCGCATGTCTCCTAGTCTAGACAGATGGCTAAACTAGGAAACATGTCGCACGATACACTTCACATGTGACATGTCACGCACTTCACATCACGTCTCATGTCTCCTACGTACTCTAGACATATCTTAAAAATAATAATGGTATAATGCCTGTGATAATGATGGTGATGATTATCTGTGATAACTACATAGTTATGTGACTTCTCTGTCCTTTTAGTTCAACTGGCTGGAGGGGGATAGAAGTATAAAGAGACAGATGGGAAAAGGTAACAAACACGCTGCGCATTGTAAGTTTAGGTTTTTATAGGGAAAATACAAGCAAACAAGTTGATGATGTCTTTTTCCAATTTCTCTGTGTTAGATTATTTGGGGCAACAAGAATTTGATTTTGAATCCTGCAACAATGGTCCTTTATTTTCCAAAGTCAATTTCAGCTCTAGGCATTCTGGAGCCCTGTTCTGTACATTCAAGACCTTGGTCTAATATTTCTCCATACAGATATTGCGCTCAGCTCTTGTAGCTATGTAACTGTATACCGTGGCTGCACAATCCTCCTAAATAACTGTCAGGGTTTAATATAATTTTTAAGAACTTGCCGGCTTTTTGGATTCTGGTGGGGAAAAATAGCCTATGAAAGGGGAATGCAGAAAAAAGAGCCGGCAAAGACTAGAAAACAGCTGGCTATCACCGGCAGCCAGCCACTATTTTGAACCCTGAACTGTAATTGTCATTTCTGGGGGGGGGGAGGGGGGTGAATAGGTTCGCAGATCGACGGATTCAGCCGAGAAATGCTCACGGATTACGTGATTACGGATTTTGATTATTATTTCAGCGGATTGGCGGAGTTTGTAAATACGGCGGATCAAGGATCTGTTGACAATTTGGGCACGGATTTTGGATTTTGACTGCTTTGACGGTCGAATTTCAGATTTTAAATGAATTTCAATCGATGCTATCGTTTATCTGTCTAACCATGCAAATCTAAAAATATCTGCGGATCCACAGATTTGCCCAAAAAATGTTGCTGATCGGCGGATTTACATACCCCTATTCACCCCCCCCCCCATTTCTCACTCCCTCTTTTCTCCTATTCCTCAGCTCCACTTCACTTTTATTTTGCCGTCAAGTTTTACCCCGAGAATCCAACCACGTTGAGAGAAGACATAACAAGGTACAGATGCGAGGATGGTGCATGTTTGGTCAAGTATACATGTATTGCTATACAATATCAAGAAGTGTTATCAAATGAGACATGATATATACACCTATTTCAATGTTGGTTCAAATGGCAAATGGTTGTTGTAAGACAAATCACTGCTTGTACTGTAGGTATAATTACCCCTTAGACTAAAGAGTAAGTAAACTAATCACACAAGTTATCCACATTTTCCTACATTGAGTGAAATATGGTATTTTTGGGGGGAACACTGACATTTGGCAATCTCTATAGTATTTGCCATTTGCACCGACAACATATTTTGAAATTGATGTACCGTATATAGCTAATACGCATGACTTTTAGAATTACGCAATTGTGCGGAAGCGCGTAATTTGGCTTTCTCCGCGTAATCCACAAATTTCCGCGTAAACCCGTGTAATTTGGCTAAATTTTGAAAGACAAAACATTTAAGTGCACAGCTGATGTGTTCTTTTAGGGTTCTTACCTCTATTTTTCATAAAAAAAGAGAGATATTCTTCATAAGAGTGTGATATTTCGAACTGAATTTCGAAAACAAATAAAATGACTAGGCATTCTTTGCTAAACCGTGAAGGCCTAGGACTAATAATAAAATATTGGCTGGTGGCTAGAAACTCGCCTAAGATGTTTTCAGGCAAAAAATTAAGCTTTTCAAGTTATTTCATGCTTTCCTTCAATACAAAATGTAGTTTGCGCGTAACAATTGAGATTCCGTGTAATTTAGCCCGTAATTCAGTAAAGAATCCCGCAACATTTTGATTTGTAAAGAAAAATGTATTGCAAAATCCTTCATAACTTGAGTGCGTAATGATTGGTTTTCTGTGTAATTTAGCCAAGAATCCCGCGTAATTTTGAGTTTTTTCCGTATAATTCCAGAAGCCCTGAATATGTATCCAAAATTTGCTGGGGGGGGGGGGGGGGGTGGTGTGTAGTCATACAGTCAAGTTGCATAAAGAATTATAGTATTAGACAATTCTTTAATAAGAAATGACCCACTTTTGACAACCAAGGAGAGGGGCGCTTCCTGCCCCCCCCCCCCCCCCCCCCCCCCCGTGTACAATTCTGTTTAGTTTTTAGGCATCCAAATAGCAGATGTTTGTATTAAAAGCTTGTTAGTTTAATGTTTGCAAACTGCTGTATGTCAATGTCACTTGTCAATGTTAAGATGTTATATCTTGATTTCAATTGTTGGATTTTGTGGACAGACGAACTTTTCCTTAACTACTATATCTATCATTGTTTTTAGATACCAGTTTGTCCTTCAGTTAAGAGAAGATTTGCTGAAAGGCAGGATACAATGTTCAAATCCCATACATGCTCTACTTGCCTCATACGTCATGCAAGGTAACCGTTCACACCATTTATGGTATGGCCAGCAAGACCTAAGACAAACTGTGAAGAAATTATATTGACAAGGAGTATTAAAAAACTGAAGAATCAGGGTTGAAGTTTGTTTGCACGTCTTGTGAAAATAGGGTTGTTTTACTCTTGTTTTGTGTGTTAGCCTTTCGTCAGCACTTTTCTTTTTCCTTGTCAAAATGCTAATGCTTGACATGGCAGCCAGCAGTTAATGCTGCTTCTACGTTTTTGCTGTTATAAAAAAATACCACAACCCTATAAAGCTATAAACATAAAGGGGGTTTGACAGGGCCCAAAGTCTCGTACCCTAAAAAAGAACCAATGCCATAAACTTACAGTACATATTTAGAAACTGATGTGGCACCTCAAATATAACCCTGAATTCTTGTGTGAAAATATCAGTCAATGTTTTAGACACAACAAACCTCTTAAAAATTGATTTTTTATTTGAACAGCGGAACTTGGTGACCTTCATCCAGAAGAACATGAGGTAGCCTATCTGAGTGACTTGAAATTCTTTCCAAAACAGGTGAGCATTCCTATAAAGTTTTACTGTACTTTGAATTTTGCATGTGTTTCATCTGTAGGAGTGGAGCACCCCCAAGCCCCATTGCTTGGCTTAGTTAATGTACTAAAGTTGTACTGTTATCTGGGGTCTCAGAATGATGGCAGTGAAGCACACCCCATGGCTTAGTAATTGTTATATTTGTTCCTGTGTTTCTGTATGAGGAGTTAGGGGGTGCGCACCCCATTGTTCGACTTTGAGATTGTTTTATGTGTTTTGTGTCTCTGTATGAGGGTTTGAAGAATCCGCACCCAATAACTTCAAATGTTGTGAATGTATCATGATACATATGTGCCTGTGCTAAACAATGCTTTCTTAGCCTCCAGAGCTCAGGCAAAAGATTGAAGCTTTCCATCGAAAGCATGTGTAAGTAAAGTATGACCAACTTTATACATAAATAACTTATAAATCCTATAAGTTAACTAGTAGTATTTTTATAGTATCTTATTTGGAGTTAGTATTATTATTTGTTAAACTACTGTACCTATGTATGTTCAATTACTGTAAGTATCAGTGTTGTTTTACTAGTGGGATGACACCCTCAGATGCTGAGTTCCAGTACTTGGATAACGTCAGGAAGCTACCACTGTATGGCAGAGATATGTACCAGGCTTGGGTAGGAACAGTTTGCATGGTACTTCAACAGGGGACTTGGGCTAAGAGATCATGTGACTGTTTGGGTGGCAAAATAATGCACACTCAGGCTTTCATCGGCAAAATAACAGCAGCAAAAAGCAAATAATTCAGCACTTTATAAGAAAAGCCAGAATTCTTTTCTTTCAGAAAGGGTTTAGTTCATTTAAGGATATGATTCTTTCATCATTCTTTGGGTGTGACGGGTGTAGCTATTTCTGATTTTTGTTTGTTTGATTATTTTGTTTTGAATTTGCCACCCAGAAAGGTCACGTGATCTCTTAGCGCAAGTCCCCTATTTCGCAAGGGTTGCAGAGCACCATGAGATGTTAGGGGGGCTGATGTTTGAAAAGTGGGATCCAAGAGGATCACCAGGGGAAAACCCCACTTAATGATCACCAGGGGGGACCCAGCCAATGATAACTAGGGGGGGACCCAGGTAATGATAACCAGGGGGGGACCCAGGTAATGATAACCAGGGAGGGACCTAGCTAATGATCACCAGGGGGGACCCAGCTAATGATCACCAGGGGGGGCAGCTAATGATCACCAGGGGGGGGACCCAGCTAATGATCACCAGGGGGACCCATGTAATAATCACCAGGGGGGACCCAGCTAATGATCACCAGGGGGGACAAGCTAATGATCACCAGGGGGGACCCAGCTAATGATCACCAGGGGGGACCCAGCTAATGATCACCAGGGGGGGCAGCTAATGATCACCAGGGGGGGACCCAGCTAATGATCACCAGGGGGGGAACCCAGCTAATGATCACCAGGGGGAACCCAGCTAATGATCACCAGGGGGGACCCAGATAATGATCACCAGGGGGGAACCCAGCTAATGGTCACCAGGGAAAAAACCCAGCTAATGATCCCAAGGGGAAAACCAGCCAATTATTTGTTGTTTGTGATCCAGGGGGATGAAGGACAGGCTGTCACTATTGCCATTTCAGCATGGGGAGTAGAGGTCTTCCAGAACAACAGACAGATGCACAGATTTGTGTGGTAAGAATGTACAATTAGTAAAATTTATTCTTCTTTCTTTTTTGTCCTTAGAGCAGCAATGTTACCAGTTTTCTTCGGTTAATTACGTAACAATCTCAGATGATTTTTAATGGCAGATGTTCAGCTACATCGCATAACGACATGCAACGTATAAACAATATCACATGATATTTTCATTACCCTGGAAAATCCTGAGAAATTAATTTCCCTGAAGATGGCGCTAAATGTCTCATTCAGACAAAATGTATTTGCCAAAACTAAATGGCCAAATATAGATATGGTAACAACATGATATGGTAATTATATGGTAATGATATGGTATGTGAATTATCTCCTCTGATATTTCATTGCAGGCCAAAAATCATCTCCATTGGATTTAAGTCCAAGAAATTCTCTCTTACACTTCGAGCACCTAGTGAGGTAAGTTCACTGTCACTATGAAAACTGTAAGTTATAAATAAATTCTGATATGTAGAGCCTGGGACTAGCCCAACCCTTGAAGAGGGAGGGAGGGGCAATGTGTGAAGATGTTTTTTTTTTACATTTTTTTTCTAATCGTTCAGATGGTAGGGGGACAGGTTTTATCAGCCTATCCCTTTGGGAACTGTTCGTTACAATTATTGATTTTTCTTGTTATAGCGTGTGTTGTCCTTTTTAGCCTGTTTTATAAGAATAATAAAAGTCTGTTTGCTTAGGATGACTATTACAAGTCAACAACCATTTACTTCAAGTGCGGAAGCAAGAGAGCCGCTAAGAGAGTTTGGAAAGTCTGTGTTGAGCATCATGCATTCTTCAGGTTTGAAAAAAGAATACACCAATAGATATAAGTATAGAGAAAGTATAGGATTTATTTGGGGGTCAGATCACCCTCCGAACAGCTTATATACTCAACTTGCAAGAGAGTGCGGGCAGAGATAATATGGTTTGAATTAAATTAATGGCATAGCAACGCCCCAGGTTGCCATAATGCATCTGAGATTAACCAAAGAACTAAGCTTTTGATCAAATATTTTTGTGAAAGGGGAGCTGGTGTGAATCCTTCAGTGCAATGGCCAAGGCCACCAATTCAAATTTATGAATTAAAATCAGAATTGAAGTCTGGAACCTATAAGTGAGATGGCAAATGCACCATGCACACTGTAGCCCCAAGGCTCACAGAAGTATTTTTAACAGACACCAATAAAAAAGGAGTGTACCTGTGAAGACTCTGTGTGTAATTCACTGTCTCAAAATAGTGCAAATCTGCTTAAACCAATGTAAAAACATTTAGAATCCATCCTATAGTATATTGAATTGCTCCATGATATTACTAAAGCAATGACATTTTTTTTAAATGATAGCATATTTTGTAGTATTAACAAATCTGTTTCTCACACAAGATAATTTTTGATCACAATGTTTATAACTACTGTATGTTAGGCTGTATCTGCAGGCAAACATATCCTAAATACAAGAAAATTGGCAGTTTTGCTCCATCAAAAGTTACCTTTTGAGACAACAAAAAATGAGTTACATATACAGTACTTATCTATTCACCACAATTAACATTTTCTTTCTTTTTGCTTTATTTTCAGATTGAAAGAACCAGTACCTTTACCAAAAAATACAAACTTTTTCAAGATCGGCTCAAAATTCAGATACAGTGGTCGGACCCAGCATCAAGCACGCAACAATGAGAGTGTGGGGGTGCGTGAGCAGCCTTCATTTGACCGGGTGTCCAGCAAGCGGTTCTCCCTCAGGGTGCTAGATAGTAAGTAACCTGCTTTACTCAGTGGACATTGAATCTGCCCTTTCTGATTCTTGACTAGGACATAACCTTAAACTTGAGCACAGACACAGGGCACAGAGCCGTAGCAGGGGGTGGGGCACTGGGGGCATATGCCCCCCCCAATCCCCCTAATACTTAAAAAAAATATATAAGGAAATGACTAGTAAGGGTGTCGCCATGCCCCATTTTGAGGCCTGCTACGGCACTGAGTTAACACACTTGAAAAACGATTATTTTTTGTACTCTCAAAAGGTTGGTTTTACATGCATGCTTAAAATGTGAGAATAGGCCAAATCAAGCACAAGAAGTTGACTTTTCCTTGTGCTTGCTCTTGTATTTGGAATCAAGAAACATGACTCTGTCCCTGTGTGTACCTATTGCAAATGGATGCTGTCTTTATTTTGGTGGCCTGTGTCTGAGAATTAAGAGTCAGACCACCTATATTTAGACAAAATTTCATAAATAGTGCTCACGAAAGAGAACAAACTTTAATCTTAGTTTAGATTCTAAACGTAACCTTGATCCATCCTTGAATTTCTGGCTGCTTGTACTTGATGTGCTTACCTTAGTATTACAGAGAAACCCTAATAACTCAAAGTCGTATAACTTGAACTCTTTGCTAAGTCAACATATCTTCAAGTTCCCTACAGATCAGACATTTTCCACTCACATACATAACTTCCTGCTAACCTGAGCTGATTGTTTTTTTTGTTCTTGTGCATTGGAACCGACCAGGTTGTACTTTATTGTCACCAGGTAACCGCAAATCTATGCTGATTGATGATGATGCCAAAAAAGAGCCCAAATCACCTGAACATCCCGTCACCCCTGTAGAACCTGCGCAGGAAGAGAAGAAGGAGGACGAGAAACCAGTAACTGATACCCAGGAACCAGACCAGACACAGAAAGGTGTCTTATTTTACTGTTAAGAATTAGTGCTGGTAACGTCCGAATGGGAAGCAGTGTTGGGTCAAGGATGAAGGGGAGGGGTGGGGTTCACATTGAGATAAGACCAGATCAGTAACCGATAGCCAGGAACCAGACCAGACACAGAAAGGTGTCTTATTTTACTGTTAAGAATTAGTGCTGGTAACGTCAGAATGAGAAGCAGTGTTGGGTCAAGGATGAAGAGGAGGGGTGGTGTGCACATTCAGATAAGCATTTTAATACTGTACTTCTTACATTTCGTTTTTCTATTTCTGATATTATTTATCATTCAATGTAGAAGATGAGCAAGCAGCACCGCCCTCTCAGCAGCAAGCCGAGCCAGAAGCGGTAGAAACACAGTAAGTCCCTGATACTGTGTTCATGACAATGAAGTCTTCTTGTTATTTCATCCCTATTATTTAAAGAGTAACCAAAGACTACTTCTGTTACCATGTGTATAACATCAACTTTCTTATATCCTTTTGCCTTCCCTCAACACACTTATATCCTTTTTTCTCTCTCCCTTATGAACTAAATTATCTATGCCATGAGATAAGCATGAACTGCTACCTTTCTACTTTCGAAGCAAGCACTCACCCTTCTCCTCTGAAATCATTCTTTTGAACTCAAGTTAGTATGCGTGCTTCCTGTGGAATAAGGAAAAAGGCGTGATTTCCCATATCACCCCTTCAATCAAAGCACAGGAAGCCCAAGAAAGTCTAAAAATTCGATTGAGATGCCCATGGAGGAGGCAAGGATGCAGTTAATATTTCTACTTTTTAATTTAATCGATATTACATAAATGACTGATTAAATCACAGTACTAAATTATTGAATTCTTTCTAAACTGTTTATTGTGCTAAAGTCTATCCTCAGAAGCGCTAATAGATCACGAAGACAAAGCAAACAGGTACTTCAACCAGCCATTAAATGAGTAAACTGCGATCAATAAAATGTCAAGTGAGAGCGACTTGGAATCAAAGGATTCAAATGCATGAGTCTATCTCGGCTACATATACCTCATTCGTGATAAGATTCAGGGGTTTCATTAGGCTCTGGTATCCGGCGGAACCGCCAGCTATATTCCACCGAGCGCGGGCTACTTTTTTTTAAAGTGTAATATTAAAATTTTATTTGAACTAATAATTAAAATGAAATAACTTTCACCCCCTACTTATTAGTCTCCATCGCCTACTCTGAAGCTTTATGAAACCCCTGTAAGATTCTCAGAAATAAGAGACAAGTGAATAAAACCATTAAAGTTTTCCCTTAAAATTCACACGATATTCCCAGTTATTATTTCCCCCTGATTACTAGTGAGTCCTCATAACATATGGCGTGCTTCTGTTAGCTCTGCCACCAAAAAACAAGAGATGTACAATACATAAGTATACTAAAGGCTCTTTTATCATTGTGAAAGTAAATCCATTCTACAATAATAGAAACGCCTCAATTAAACGGGTTTTCTAAAATGATGAGATATCTAAATACTGGAAAAAAAGCAAGAACAGTGACACCAAAGTCTGGTCCAGTCTTAAATCAGATCTTCAAACCTAAAAACTCTTTCCTCCCGACTGATGTTGTTTTGTCTTCTAGCTCTTCTTCAGCTACCTGTTCTATTCAGTGAGACTTCTCTGTTAGTGTTAGTATCTTTCTATCAGCTGAGTCTCAGACGTCTGTCCGTCCGTCCGTCCGTCCGTCCGTCCGTCCGTCCGTCCGTCCGTCCGTCCGTCTGTCTGTCTGTCTGTCCGTCCGTCCGTCCGTCCGTCTGTCCGTCCGTCCGTCCGTCTGTCTGTCCGTCCGTCCGTCCGTCCGTCTGTCACATGTATCTGTCTGTCTGTCTCCCTCTACTGACGTTATTTTTCCCGTTTTTTTCTTAGGTAAAACTCGTACGTCGATCCCACTCGAGCCGACACATCGACCATTTAAATCCACGTGGCTTGAAGTTCCCTGATCACTTGCCGATGTTATAACAGAATTTAAAGCCTCTTGCAAACGAAACGCTGACCGCCATTTTTGCGCCATGTTGAGAGGTGCCGGGAAGCAGTTCCCGCTCATTTCCGTGTCAGCGGCAGCAATGTTGGCTAATGTTGGCACTGTTAGCAGGGGGCTTGAGCTTCGAGAAGTGTTAGCTTTTTGGGGAAGTTTCGGCTACTCTCTGGCATAATAAGTGATTTTTTTACCTGGTAATAAGTTGATCGTTTTTTAAGGCTTTGTTTCGCAAAGCGAGTGAATTTTTATCGAAGAGCTTCGGGGTGGCTATTGTTTTAAAAAAAGATAGGACATATTATAATAAAGTTAAGTTTACCTAGTTATGTTTTAATAAGTATGTTATATGATAAAGGAGACTGTTACAAACTGTGTTACACATTACAATGGAATTTTCTAATACAAAGTATAGCCTGTGAAATAGGCTCAGCGTCACGAAAGACTCGCTCCTTTCCTCAGCTTCTTCCCTGGATTGGACCTCCACCAGCCAACTTGGGTCTCAGTGACTCGAGTATTTTATCACGATCTTGGTTAAGCGGAAAGCGGGAGCGTACTTTTTTATTTTGTACTACTCTATATCTTAAGTTTTTCGTTCCATTTTGAACTCTCCTGTGTAAACAAAACCGTAATAAACTTCCTGTAAACCTATGATAACCTGTCGTGAACACATCCATTTACTAACAATATTTAATCCGCTGGCAAGACGCTGGCGATACACTGACTCTAGCCCGAGTGCGTTTCTGTACCAAAGAACGAGATGAACGAATTTTCGATGTTTTGACCGCGCGGAAAATGGGGCGATCCAAAAATGAAAGAAAGGCCGTTTTTGTTAGACACTTTTGTTAGACTTTTGTAGTAAATCTTGCAGGCAGCTCTAGTATTCCATTACCCATTAGCTCCAAAATATCCACCAATATTTTGCTCTTTGTTTTGTACGCATGAGTAGTTAGTGCAGGGTCCTGAAGAGAAAAG
The DNA here is from genome assembly GCF_932526225.1 of Nematostella vectensis. Classification (NCBI taxonomy): domain Eukaryota; kingdom Metazoa; phylum Cnidaria; class Anthozoa; order Actiniaria; family Edwardsiidae; genus Nematostella; species Nematostella vectensis. The sequence continues at coordinate 6,774,319 of NC_064044.1, forward strand.
GGGGGGGGGGCAAGCTTCTTTCTTATCGGTCCGTCTTACCTTTTGCTCCGCAAGCCCACCTCTTACTTTACCACAAATCTCTTCTCCGATTCCCGATAACCCAAATTCCGTTCCAGGTCACCGAAACCACGTAAAATCAAGGGAATTCTATTCCAATTTTACCCTTTAGGAACTTGTTATTAGCTCACGGTGTGATCTAAATCACTACAAAAAACTTAGCCTCATTTGCAGCCGCTCTCTGTGACGGTCCCAGATTCTCAAGATCACAAAACTGTGATCGTGAACTCTTACCATTATGAGGGTAATAAAATTTGTATTCTCTTTTATTCAAGGTATGCTGCTAATACAGTAATCCCAGAATGCATTGAGTGACTTGCCCAAGTTGCGCGCGCCTAAGACCAATGCAAATACCGCTGTTCAGAGGCTTCTAGTCTGCATACTTCTCATAGTAAGTTTTCAGGTTGACCGTCTTAGTTTTATCCTCAGGCTCGAGGTATTTGAGTGACAAGAGGTCCCAAATTGCGATGAATTTGTACTGAACAGCGGTGGCGTGGTTGTCAGCTTCGTCCTCCGTGAATGTGTTAATCAGCGACTGCGTAACCTTTAAGATATACAAACACTCACTTTTATCGCTTATTACCATGGTTACTCCTTTTATCTCTTATTACCATGGTTACTTACTCCTTTTATCCCTTATTATCATGGTTACTTACTCTTTTTATCTCTTATTACCATGGTTACTTACTCCTTTTATCTCTTATACCATGGTTACTTACTCCTTTTATCCCTTATCACCATGGTTACTTACTCCTTTTATCCCTTATCACCATGGTTACTTACTCCTTTTATCTCTTATTACCATGGTTACTTACTCCTATTATCCCTTATCATCATGGTTACTTACTCCTTTTATCCCTTATTACCATGGTTACTTACTCCTTTTATCCCTTATCACCATGGTTAATTACTCCTTTTATCCCTTATCACCATGGTTTACCCCTTTTATCTCTTATTACCATGGTTATTTACTCCTTTTATCCCTTGTCACCATGGTTACTTACTCCTTTTATCCCTTCTCACCCCTGTTAGAAGCTTGCTCCGCGTGCTCTCCGTGCCACCGCGTATAACCTTCTTCTCGGAGATTTCGAAGTTCGCCGCTTCTTGCTTTTCCTTATTCGTGACTTTGAAGCAAACGTTCATGAAGTCGGCGCTGTTTGATTGCGGAGCCGCCAGCTTTTCACACGCGTAAACCTGTCAATCAAAGCATGGTGACCATAATTACCGCTCGCATGTACTGTCTACTCACTGCTTTCCTTGTTTTAGATGAGTGATTGGGTCAAATGACAAACTAGCAAAACATAGGATTGAGATACACTTGAAGAATGTCAATCAACCACTCCTTTATCATTGTTTACAATTGAAATTGCATCGGTTTATTTGCAAGAAAACTTCTAAATACACCATCAAAGATTAAAGTTTGATACTTTATTAACGATATTTGATTGTTCGTATCTCAGTCACCTGCTTGAATTAGCCGATGGAAAAGAATTCTTTGATGAGTAAGTCGGTATTGTGCGGGAGCGTAAAATGGCGGCGTGATTGGCATTCTTTAATTTAGGGATCAAGGATAAAAATTTCTCTGGGATTTTTCAAAAATTTTGGATCACGGAAGTCTTTATTTATATGGGATGAGGGTCACAATGACACTAAATGTTGGGTTCAATGGTCATCTTTAGCCTGATGTTGCATGGATCAGCTGGTAAAGGTCGCTTGTATATCTCATAGCCTCTTAACCTGGCTACTCTCGGTAAGTCCTAAGCGCTTTGGATCCTTAAGAGAAAAGCGCTATATAAATTTAATTCGTGTGATATCGTAAGATCGTGAAATACTTAGTAAGATTGTGTTGTTCCAGAAAATTTACATATCCCCCCCCCCATTGAAGGGGTTGGAAATTCCAGGGGGGTGGGGGTTAAAACGCCCAGGAATTTCCAGAGGGGAGGGGGGGTAAGATGCCCTTTTTCCTTAACAGTTTCTGTATTTATTTTTTTCCAGGGGGTTGGAAATTCCAGAGGGGTGGGGGTCATACCTCCGACCTCCTCAATAGAGGGGGGGAGGGGTATGGATATTTTTATATTGTGAGATACATCGTAAGATGTATTATCCATATCCTGAAATCATTAATCGTACACATTTTGTGCCCTTTTAGCAGCATTCATATATGCTTGCAATGCAATATATGTTACAATACATGATCCTCACCCTGTAATCACTAGATGTGTATTTACGAGCCTCATCAGCAAAGTAATAGATTTGTAATGATACTCCATAAATCACTTCCTTCACCACGTGCGATCCATATTTTCTCAGGAATGACTTGTACTTTGCCCACGAGGCAGGGCTCCCGGGATTAGAGACCTTACTGGGTAGAGCATCAAAATCGTCACTGAACTCCTCTGTCGGCTCGAAGTTCTTCAGACATCTTGGTATGATCTGTTTGCTCTTGATGTAAGAGTGGTAGTCCATGAGGTACCCGTTCAGCTGGTAAAAAAAATGATAGACATCAACAAGAGATGTCTGTTGGTGAGCTTAGGGCGTGGCAAAAGGGTTCTTTCCTCTGTCAGGGGCGTGGCAAAAGAAAAACGCAGGGCGGGGTCCAGAGTATTAATTAACTTGCCACGGATCAAATCGGAATCCTTGGCTCTGATAATACGTCACCACATCTATCTAGAATGTTTTCCTATCCAAATGCACACATAAATAAACCATCTTCTTATTTACCAATGAAGATGTCGATGTCATCCGGACTCGAAATCATTTTGTCAGATATTCTGCTACCTGTAGCAGAATGACTGGAATGTTATTCTGAACATTCTCTACCAACCATTTCTATTCTAGAATGGTAGGAAAAAAACGCGCCCTAAGATTTAACCAATTAGTAACTCTAAACTATCTTATAGTCCAAGACGGCATTCAAATTCTCCACGTTCTCATCGTGCGAATGAATTGACGGCCGTCTTGCTTTGGAAAATGCTTTTTCCAGTGCTTTGTTAGCAAGTTCACATCTATCTAACATACCGTTAATCCCCTCCATCACCTGATCACATGTTTTCCCTATTTCTGGTCCCCTACAGCGTGTGACACCTCTAATCAATATACCTTATCGGCCGCGCTATTGTGAGATAACGCCTGCAACGTGCTTTCGAACGTGTACGCCAAGTTCACATCTTCCTCTAGGCCGACGGCGAACGCCGTGTTGCTATAGAAATCCTCATTGCTGCCGTAATACGTCTCCGTCTGCCCGGTCCTCCGCTCCTTCGCCGGCTCCTCCACACAATTAATGCTGACGTCATCAAACACTTGTTTTCCTGCACTTCCGGACAGCGGTTTGGCGATGAAGTCGACGCCGTTGAGGTAGTACCCTCGGCCGATTGCTTCGTTACCGTAGGCCGTTGGAAGGAGGCAAAGTGTTACCAATAATGTGAGGAATAGGGCTATGTTCCACATCGTGTTGCTCTACGGCAGATTTGAGACTTTCATCAGTGAAACAATGTGTCAATAGCTTTAACCAGAAAAATAGCGCAACTAAACAATTGAGGATTCAAAGTAAAAAAAAAAAAAAAAAACACCCAGACGTGAAATATACTCTGAAATGGATTCTGTCTGATACATTTCAGCCGTTTTCCTTCAAACTATACAACGTAAACTTCAAGGACGGGAACGTGTGCGCTGAAAACGAGACTATCCTTTTTCGAAGATTCTAGTCACAAAAACGAGTTAATTTTATCAAAACTAGTTTAAAATTGAGAGCAAAGCATGAAAGCTTTTTTGAGGATCACATTCTCCCTGCACTCGCCGATCCAGGGGTGGATCAAGGGCTGGTTGAGTCGGACGATGTATATTCTCTTCTATTGGGGCAATAAACCTCTACATTCTTGTCCCCCTAATTATTATATTTTTGTATGTCTTTTTCCTTGCCCCTGCCCCCCTCCTTCCGCCCCCCTTTCCTCCTAAAAATAATCTAGCTCCTTAAACATACTAATCTAGATATACTGATATATTCCCTTTTTTATCCCCCTTTTTATAGTCCTGCGCCTATCGCTCGCTCAACAAGCTATTTAAGAATTTTCTCTGTCGCGCTTTCTTATGATAACTAAAATTAGAAGATTTTCTCTTGAAAATCTTGAAAAGAAACCTAATATTTCATATTCAGTATTGAAATAATAGCAATTTTTCCCCTTAAGAGGAGGAGAGAGGACACCACAAAATAAAAAATAATAAAATATTAAAAATGAAATAATTGAGCAGAAATTTATATCTTTTTTCGTTTTCTTTCTTCATTCTAGGCTCACCCATCTTTCTATTCCTAAAGTTGGGATGTCCAACCTTAGGGAAAAAAATCAAATTTATAACTTCCATCACCAAAACATAATCCGGTAAATTCAGTTAATTATCAGCTTTTTGATTAAGATACTGTTCTAGTTATAAAATACCTTTCTCGTATCGCTTTCAACCTGTCAAGCGTCCGATGGAATCAAATGGCTGATTAGACTAAACCCACCAGTCACACAGAAAAATTTATTCAATTCAATCAAATATTTAATCTTACCTGGTTTTAGACGGGTGTTTATTTAGTTTAATTTATTGATATCAAGGTCACATGACTTGCTTCTTTCTATTTGTTTATATTTCCATTTCTATTAGGGTATCTATTTAAGGAAATACAATAATATTAAAAAAAATATTTAAAAATCTTTCGTCGCGAATTCTTCCTCGATAGCATGCGTACGGTTTTTCTTATTTTAGTTACTTATTGCACAATTTAAGGCGTTGAAAAGCTATAAAATGGCTCATACTATCAGACGATTGCTACTACAGTAAATGGTTCCCCGAGCGTAGCTTTGAATTTGTGGCCCATTTGGAAGACTACCTCAGGTGGGACGGACGGGAGGGGAAGGAGGGGGGGAGGGGAGGGGGATGCTTGCCCTCCACTTTTTTGAGAGGATGTGTTCTTTTTTTACAGAACGCGCTAAATAGAATTACATGTATACAACGATTGCTTGTTAAATCCATCTAGCGCTTGGGATATAAACGAGAACAGAAATGGAAGGAAAAAATGGTAAAGCCTAAAGCCATAAAAAGTACTGATAAGAAATATAAAAAAGGTACAGCCAATTGCCCGAGGATCGAACCTCCTCAGATCAAATGAACCGAGAGAAAAAATAGACCATACTTCCGGACATACGCTGGAACGCCGTATGGCAGCTAAACTTTACGGCTAGGCTGAAGATTTCGACCCCAGCACTGCTATCTAGTGAACTAGTTCCGTAACCTTAGGTATTACCCACGCATTAATGGGAGGCAATAACCAGGATCCAAGCCCCGTCTTAGTCGGTTACGCCATGCACAGCTCGCTGAGATGTAGATTGAAAAATATCGGGGTCTTTACACCCTGTACACTTGCTTCTCATAGGAGCGTGTTGCTATAGTAGTATGGTAATTTCGTCATCATGCACCGCACGCTTTCACCTAAGTATAATATATTGTGTAGTTCCAGAAAATATCCATCCCCCCCCCTATTGAGGGGGTCGGAGGTATGACCCCCCCACCCCTCTAGAATTTCCAACCCCCTGGAAAAAATAAATACAGTAACTGTTAAGGAAAAAGGACATTTTATCCCTCTGGAAATTACTGGGCGTTTGAACCCCCAACCCCCCTGGAATTTCTAATCCCTCGATGGGAGGGGGGAGGGGGTATGGATATTTTCTGAAACTACACATTGCCCCTTTAGTATTTCGTTCTACTTTGTCGCGCACGTGCATATGTCATCTTTCGTGTCGCCGTCTTTAGCATTTTGTTCTTCTGTGCTCAGCCGCGCACTTGCATATCTTTGGTGCTAAAAAAAGGATACTGAACTATGTTAAAATGTGCGCGACCTAAAAAAGGTTGGTGTGCTCATTTTAGACAAAAAGTGGAATTCTTATTTTTCACTTGCATCACCATCGGGGGGTGTAGGGAGGGTAAAATAAAGGAGTGGCATAGAAAACGATTTGTTTCAATATTTGTTTCAAAGAAACAGTAGAAAACCCTTTGTACAGAAACTTTGTACAATGTATCAGCTTGTACGGTCACCAAATCATTGAAGGGCTACTTAAGGAACTTGCCTGATACCTTTTACAGATTACACTAAATTTTAAAAGCGGGAAGTGCGCGGCAACGACACACTCACACATAAAATCTCGGGCTCTAGGATAGCAGCATTTCATGCTATAACTATCAAACTATACATAATTTTTACTTGGCGATGCCGTTTTGTTCTAGTCACAATTTGAACTTCTGCGAGATATTGGTAGGGGTTTGGGCGTCTATGAAGATGATAGTTTAATGATACAGATTAAAACATCACGAGACATGACTTTACGCATACCTTATGCACGTGTAAAGTAGCGCGCCACTGCTTCTCAAGGCTCCAAAGAACGCCTGCCTGATTTCCACTTCTTGCTCACTTGCTTTCGCGAAAATGGCAGTTACTTGTCCCACGAGTGTCATCATTATTGGTGTCACAGTCAAAGTTTCTATCCTTATAGCTATAGTATACTTCACTCTACCAGCAAAAGTACACCCGCCTGATTATGGTGACGGCTGGTGGGGGAAGGGAGACGCGAAAAAGCCAGATGATCCGACCATTCATGAGCACAAAATATCGATCCACAAAGATGAGCTGGCCGAACTCTGGCAGAGGCTGACGAAAACACGATTCTTCGATACACTTGAGGGTATAGAATGGCAATATGGAACAAACCAAGAGTACATGAGAAGTTTAGTAAAGTATTGGGTGGAAGAATATGATTGGCAGAAACAAGAAAGTCTGTTGAACTCCGAGCCAAACTACTACACTGAAATCGAAGGACTCCGTGTCCATTTCCAGCACATTAAACCGGACATACAGAAAGGGCAAGAAATTATACCCATAGTCCTTATCCACGGCTGGCCAGGGTCCTATTTTGAGTTTTATAAAGCCATCAAGATTCTGAAGGATGCTTCAAAGAAGGGTCCTTTCGCATACGAAATTATCTGTCCGTCCATACCTGGTTATGGATTTTCTGAGGCCTCCCATAAACCGGGCTTTAATCTCTACGCGGCAGCTCGCGTGTTTCATAAGCTTATGGAGCGACTTGGTCACAAAAGTTACTATATCCAAGGAGGCGATTGGGGCTCTATGATAGGACGGTGTATGGCACAAATTGCACCAAGGTTAGGTTTCAATCTTTTAAGAGGTTCGCTGTGTCTACTTGCACGGCATCCGGTAAAGGAGGAAAAAAAAAAAACTAGCTGCACGGCTGTCCCCCATTTTCTCGATTTTTAGCCTAAATAACAAGTTTCTGGGTTTGAAACACTTCTACGATTATTAAGAACAGCCAAGAGAAAACTGGAGACAGCCGTGCAGCTAGTTTTTTTTCCTCAGTTACCAGAAGCCGTGCAAGTAGACACAGCGTTAAAGGTTAGGGTACAGTTTCAGTTTTATGACACTGTAGTTTTGTTTTTGTTTTAAAACTCCCTTTATTTTGTAAAATATAACTTACCCAGCATTGTTTGAGGCGTACTGAAAATTAGTGGCTCTTGAGGGACCCTTTAGAGAATTTTATTTTCAGTAGGGGGCTGATTTAAATAATTTCACATCCATCCTTCTCCCCTGTTAAATAATTTATACCCTCTAAGTGTGCAATAGAAGGGGCAGGTGAATAAATTGGTATCTCTACCGTTCCACAACTTGGGAAAAATATACGAATGTTAAAATTCAGCTCTAAAAAGGCTGAAATATCTACATCGAGAGCTTGGAGGAGCTTTATTCCAAATGTTGTGGCTGAATTGACCAAGCTAGTAGTTCTTCTTTTTCAGCTGTGTTCGTGGACTCCATATAAACATGATCGGTATGATTGCACCCAGAGGGATCTGGTCATACATACTTGGCTATTTCACATTACCAGCAAAAGAGCACCAGAAGATCTTCCCTTTGATGGATTTTTATATTTACATTCTCAGAGAATCTGGGTATATGCATCTGCAAGGTAGGTTCAGCTGTCATTTAGCACTGGAAATTACTCTGTTTCTATAGGTTTATAAATCTGTAACTAAATTTCAGTCACACAGTGAGACTGTGCTTTAGACAAATGCCTTTTATGTCTCTAGAGATAAGCAATTTCGCCCACTCCTACTTTTTACATTCAAGTTCATTTTTTCACCATCCCTGAACTCAAGTTCCTTAAATTGTTTGGGAATAGTGAGTTTAAGTCAGTCCATTTTTTTCTGGGTGGATTATGTTCCTTTTTGACTATGGGATATTACTTAATACCAATATTCGAAAACAAACAATTTCCAAAGCAATATGCTCCTGTGAAGATATAAGATATTTTGGTTATCAAGTTGACTTTGATTGAGACCTTTGTTATTAGAATTAGAAATTTTTGGATGGATTGACCTTACCTAAGGATGCCAATTTAGATTAAAAAATTCTTCAAAGTCAGTAAATTACTGTTCTAGACTGCACCCAGACTGCACCTTTCATTAATCTCTAAACACACCCCTAGAAGAAATGTCGTGCTAAATGGTCAAACAATCTCCCCCCCCCCCCACCACCACCATCCCTTTTCAAAATCCTGACTATAGTCTTGGTTCAGTGGCCCAGTGGTATTGTGAGGTTCAATTGATGTTGTGCTTTTTTCTCAGCCACTCGGCCAGACACTGTTGGTGCAGGTCTTAATGACTCCCCCGCCGGCCTTGCATCATATATCATAGAGAAGTTTTCAGTATGGAGTGGTTGCCATACCAACCAATCAGCCCAGTGCTTGGAGTCTCGTTTCACTAAAGACGAGTTGCTGACAAATGTTATGATTTACTGGTTGACTAACTCCATCACCTCATCCATGAGATTTTACAAGGAGAATTGTTTAACAGCCCATGATGTTAATGCGTAAGTTTCACTCTTTTTTGCTAAGAAACAATAAATCAATTGCTTTCTTGACAACCAAGTAATTCATTATGGGTAAGGTGAGACAATATTTAGCACATGCACACACAGTATGTCAACATAGGGGGCCTTTCACCACAGGTTGCCCAGTGTGTTAGCATGTCAACATAGGGGGCCTCTCACCACAGGTTGCCCAGTGTGTTAGCCTGTCAACATAGGGGGCCTCTAACCACTGTGTTAGCATGTCAATATAGGGTGCCTCACACCACAGGTGGCCCAGTGTTCTAGCATATCAACATAGGGGGCCTCTAACCACAGGTTGCCCAGTGTGCTAGCCTGTCAACATAAGGAGCTTACCACCACAGGTTGCCCAGTGTGTTAGCATGTCAACATAGGGGGCCTCTCATCACAGGTTTCCCAGTATGTTATCATGTCAACATAGGGGGCCTTTCACCACAGGTTTCCCAGTATGTTATCATGTCAACATAGGGGGCCTTTCACCACAGGTTTCCCACTATGTTATCATGTCAACATAGGGGGCCTCTCACCACAGGTTTCCCAGTGTGTTAGCATGTCAACATAAGGGGCTTACCACCACAGGTTGCCCAGTGTGTTAGCATGTCAATGTAGGGGGCCTCTCACCACAGGTTGCCCAGTGTGTTAGCATGTCAACATAGGGGGCTTACCACCACAGGTTGCCCAGTGTGTTAGCATGTCAACGTAGGGGGCCTCTCACCACAGGTAGCCCAGTGTGCTAGCCTGTCAACATAAGGAGCTTACCACCACAGGTTGCCCAGTGTGTTAGCATGTCAACGTAGGGGGCCTCTCACCACAGGTTGCCCAGTGTGCTAGCCTGTCAACATAAGGGGCTTACCACCACAGGTTGCCCAGTGTGTTAGCATGTCAACATAGGGGGCCTCTCACCACAGGTTGCCCAGTGTGCTAGCCTGCCAACATAAGGAGCTTACCACCACAGGTTGCCCAGTGTGTTAGCATGTCAACATAGGGTCCCTCTCACCACAGGTTGCCCAGTGTGCTAGCCTGTCAACATAAGGAGCTTACCACCACAGGTTGCCCAGTGTGTTAGCATGTCAACATAGGGGGCCTCTCACCACAGGTTGCCCAGTGTGCTAGCCTGTCAACATAAGGAGCTTACCACCACAGGTTGCCTTCTTTTCCTCCTCAGAATCCAAGAGGTAGTCCCTGTGGGATTAGCTGACTTTCCTGATGAGATCATCCACCTACCACAGCCTTGGCTCAGTGCAACATTCATCGATATCATACAGCACACGGAAATGCCTCATGGAGGGCACTTTGCTGCCCTTCAGGAGCCTGAGCTTCTAGCACAGGACGTCATGGAGTTTGTTAGAAAGGTGGAGACAAGGAAATCAAGTAAGGAGGAATTGTAGGATAATGTGTTGTTAGTGTATCATCAGGGAACCTGATTAATCTCACTGCTATTGCAAAATAGTTACAGCTTTGGTTTTTAAAGTAGTCATGATTTAAAAATGGGCTTAGATCTAGATTATTAAGAATAATTTATTAAGTAGTAAAATACGCCGCCATTTAACGCTCACGCCTTTCTCAAGATTTAAATAACACATAACTGTCAACCCAACTTGGACAGGAATATTGTGAAAAAGGGTAAAATAATTACTTACAGTAAATATGTCAAACAAACCAAAGAGAGCCAATGCGGGTGAATACAGAGAATGTATGAACATTCTCACAAAAATTAGGCTTCTAATGAAGTCCAAAATCTTGTGATACCTGCCTAATGTGGGTGTTTTGACAGCTAAGATAACAAAAAGTAGTAGCTTATAAGCGTTAATTTCCCATTTATTCTCTTTTCCTTCCACTATTCCCATCTCGCTCTTTTAGTTAAACGTAATTTCTTCAAAGAGCACGAGGACTTATGTTCTTCCGTCTCTCTATACTACTATAACCCTTAGGCAATTAACCTGAGCTTTTTTTCTAAAGTCTAAATAACAGATGTTTGTGTAGAGTAAATAAGGTAGCAAAATAACTCATGTTACAATAATTTAGTAAAATTTTGAAATATAGTTCAAATAAATTCCCATAATTATCGTTTATGCTATTCGTTAATTTAAGTTGAATATTGTTATGAAACAATGAAAAATCTACATTGCTACATTACCGCTATAACCCTTAGGCAAATTTACCTTAGCTTTTTTCTAAAGTCTAAATAACAGATATTTGTGTAGAGTAAATAAGGTAGCAAAATAACTCATGTTACAATAATTTAGTAAAATTTAAAAAAAGTTAAAATAAATTGCCACAATTATCGTTTATGCTATTCGTTTATTTAAGTCGATTTTGTTATAAAACAATGAAAAATCTACTTTGCTGCCCTTCTTGTTTGTCGTGGTTTGTCGTCAAGTTCATTTTCAATTTCTTTCTCACAATAAGGTTTTTTTTTAATTTTCCTTTTTTCATAATAAGCAAATGAAAAAATACTGCTTTTAAACGTCTTCTGGATTTTAGGATATATTTGTCCTGTAAAAGCCATTACTTTTATCTCTGAACTTGTCGCAAATACCTACAACTCTTGACTTCATCCATTGCTTCTCCTAACGAGGGTGCATTCTCCGCCTGAACTGGTTTAGCAGGTTTATTTTCCCGCCTAAAATCCTCAATTTGCATCTTGGCGTTTTTCACGATTCTATCAGTATCCTCGAGCTTCCTCCTTAAAGCTGGAGACAGTGGCGGTGTCCTTGATGATAGCTCGTAACAGCTATGTCTGCCTGTGCCGTGGACAGGTCTGTCCTGTGTTGTCAGTCTCTCCAAGGAATTAAAACTCGAAGTTCTTGTTATTGCTCGTCGTGTTTGAAATATTGGCGAAGATGGTGCACTTTTGCTGCGGTATTCTTTTACATCCGGGGGATTCAGCATTATGTTTCCCATTTTTCTCCGGATTTCGGGCAAAGTTCCTACCTTTGATAGCTCATATGTGTAGTCAAGTGGGTCTGAGAACTTTTTCTTCCTCCCATGTTTTACCGTGACCTCACCACCCCCGTGAAGCCTTTGATATGTTGTCTTCATTGTCAAGTGTTCATTGGCGTTTGGTACATTTGAACTCACCGACAGTTTCCTCCGTTCAGACAATAACGCAGTGGAACGTCCTCGGTTCATTATAGCACCCTGAAACCCACTTTTATCATCAAGTCGTTGACAGTATCAGTGTCTGTATGCCCTTAAGTCATTAGTATTCGCCACAAGCCTCACTGCCTCCCTTTTTAAATAATGTTGTTGTGATTTCCGTTTTAAAACCCTTTAGCATGAACGACACCGGCTTAAAGCCAAGTTCAAAATTGCTTATCTTGTTAATTGTTACCTTCCCCTGTTGCATGCTACGATTTTATCCTTGAAAGTCGCCTAAGAGCACTTGGTGGGAAGATTACGTATGCAAAGTAGAATTTAGTGTGTTTATGAAGTCTGCCTCAGCTGATCCAATAAATACAGCTGTACCGTCCTACGCCAACCCTTTTCTTTCGCACACCACTCGTATTACCTCCTACACCATTCCATTTTAGTATTTATTCCGGCTACTCTATAAAAAACGGGAATGAAAACATGATTTGTATACTATGACCAGCTATTAAGAAACCACCCCTCGCAAATTTCTGTGAATACTTTTCACTCATTTTAACCTGTCATAAAATAAAATTTCATGAAATTTATGATTTGTAGGAATTTGAAGGAGCAATTTATCGCTTTTTTCTTGAATTCTTAGCGTATCCGGTTAAAGGAAACCTATTTTCGTTGTCTTAAATTACGTACTGTTCTTGTGTCTGAAAGTCTGAACATTAAGATAATTTCGGATGGTAATACCTGTCTATGCAAAATGCATGTAACATGAATGGAATTGAAGTGTCGTGAATGACAACATGTTTACCTAAGTATCAAGTTCTTTTATTACTTTTTAAGTTCAAAAACAATTTAGAAGATAATTATTTTTCGTGCAAAATTCATTTTTCTCTAAACAATCCATCTTATGTAAACTAAAAAGGAAACATCGCTTCAAATTGAAATAAAAGAGAAACCGGGGTGATTAATTGTAGCTGCTAGCTTTATCTGTTTTGTTATTAGTGCGGTCTTGACGGCTTGTCGCTGCCAACAATTCAAAGTGAGAAAAAAAGATTATTTATTCTTGTATTTTCGCCTAATTTGTGTGTTTTTCGCATAATGATTAGATTATTCTTGCCTGTTCTCACTCTCGCTCTCGGTGATAAATATCTAAAAGAAAAAAGACAATGCACCAAAACCTGGTATCCGACTCTGCCAAAACTTCGTCTTTTATAAGACTTCTTCAGGGCTGTCTGGTTTACGATCACGACTATTTGGGCCTCGTTTTAAAGGAAAAAAAAAAGAAATATAATCTACGGCTGGCCCTACGCGATAAACCGGTTAACCTTTGGATGGTTTTCTACGTAGCCAATTTTTTCCCGCGTAAAGCCTTTTTTTCTGTTAGACAGAAGTCTCCCTCTGAGAGAGGTAACGGAAGGAAATGTATAATAACGCACGAAGCCTCTCTAATGGTCCAGTTTCGAATTCCTATGTACCCGCTGGCCATAGACACTAAGGACGCATAATACAGCGCGAGCCTCGGTTTCAGGCGAACTGTTCGCAAATACATGCGTTCTTAGTCTGTTTGTCCAGCGGGCATAGCAGAATTTGAATGGATAACAAAGAACCCAATTTATTTTTCATGTTTTCTCTTTTCTCCTAACGTCTGGCTCGTTTGAAATAGCAAAGGAATAACAAACTACAACATCAACAACAGGAGCAGAAACAATTCTAGCAACAACAACCACTAAACAACAATAGCAACGTAATCATCAACAGAACCAACGACAACACTAGCAACAGCAATAACAACATTTTAAACAACAACATAATTATCAATAACAACAGCAACAACAACAACACTAGCAACAGCAATAACAACATTTTAAACAACAACATAATTATCAATAACAACAGCAACAACAACAACACTAGCAACAGCAATAACAACATTTTAAACAACAACATAATTATCAATAACAACAGCAACAACAACAACAACACTAGCAACTACTTTTGATAGCAGCAACAATTGTTCGCACATTGACATCAATAACAACATTGATAACAACGACAATCGTTTGCACAATAATAGCAGAGAAGTATGGAATGAAAGAACACGATATTTTGTCATTTATTTATTGTTTACATAGCATCGCACTATTTGTTTTTGAAAGGAGTTAGAGTAAATCGCTGTCTTTGTGTCTAAGATATCGGCATTTCCTAGCATCGTCCATCATTTCCGCTAAAGACTTTCCATTTTTTAGAGCATCCGTAGTTCGCCCCATTCCTTCTCGACCCACAGGCTTTTTACGACTATTCTGATGATCTCGCAACATCTTATTAGCATTCACTACTTGACTTAGTCCCCTAATACCCTGCAGGCCTCGTACGACCGAGCGGAGTTCCAGGGGCCTTGGAGAAGAGCTGTCCTGCGGTTTTCGCCTCGGAGCATGCTCAGAAGCCATTATCTGGCGAATGTAGCTTACGGTTGGCTTTGAAATCTCTGAAAGTCTCTCCTTTGATATTTGTTTAATTTTTACTTCTTTCTCTTTTTCTTTCGATTTATTTTGCGAGACTGCAGCTAGAACTACGCTTCTGAAACTTGTCAGCTTGGTGTGTATATGGCTGTTTTGGTTATTTGGACTACTGGGAGTCGGACTGGGATTGTTGACATTTCTCAGTCTGGCTAGATCCATTTCTCGCAGAATTTTCCACCCTTTCGAATTGGGCTTTCTAACCTCTGAAACTGATGCTGGCATTAAGAAATCATTTCTATTTGTTTGAATGTCGCTTTCCGTCGTACAGCTTTCCGCTGCATCTATATTTACACCACTTTCCGACGCATCTTTACATATATTGCCCATACCGCATGATGACGTCAGGGCTGGCAAATAAACCTGTGAACCCCTTTTAGTGTTAATGTCAATCCAAGCGTTGCCATAGTTATTAAGTAGTAGATCGCTCTCGGTTGTTTGTGATTTTGAGTCAATTGTTGAGTCGTCGCTAAAAGATTTCCTTCCTGCTTGGGAAACTATTTCATCGATTGTTTGACTCCTTTTTCGTTGCGTTTGAATTGTATCTTCATTATTCAAATTCGCGCCTAACACACAAGTAGAAAGCGACCTTACTGTCTTTTTATTTATTGATTTTAATCTTGGTTTTTCGAGAACCGTTCTTGTTATGTCGCTTACTGATTTTATCACTTCATTTTTGTCTAAATTTCCCATGCTTTCTTCTACAAATCCATCGTTTTTACTAAGGTTTCTCGCCAGAAGGCTAAACCGCCTGATCTTTTTCTCATTTTCTTTCGTCTGCGCTTTCTCATCTGCATAAACGTTGTTAATGCCCGCAATGTGTCTACCAGAAGTCTCACTTTCCGCTTTTTCCGTCCGCCTTTGTTTACTAAACTCTCGCATTTTCTCATTCAGCTCGCTAAGTGATGACTCGCTGTTTGTTTTTCCTGTTTTGTAAAATTTATCTCTTTGATTTGATATCGCGATCTTGTACTCCAATAAACTGTCCTTTTTATTTACAAATTCTCTAACATCCAAACAAATTTGTCTATCAATTCGCTGTTCACTGCTTTGCAGCTTGCCGTTTTTTGAGTCGAAAGAGTTCGAGGTCTCAACAAACAAACTGGATTTAATAGATTGTTTTCGAGTAGGATAGGCTTGAACAAACGGTAAAGATTTCTCTTCCGTTGACAACGATCGTCGAGTTGTGGAAGAAAGTTGTTTACCATTTAGCTGCGTTGGATCACTCAATTGACGAAAAGACGTCTCCCCATAAGTACTACGCTTCCTTTCACTCGACGAAGTCGATATTTTCCTCATATTTACCGAGAAGCCGCTGGCCGTAGAAAGACTACTCTTCCTTTTTGGGAAAACCGACTCCTTCGCTTCCAATGAACTATTAGCGCTCTCCTCGCTTAGACTTCTCGCAAGGACATTTTGCGTGTTTGTAATTTCTTCTAGCTTTTTCTCCTGTTCTTTTTCATAAACTTCCAGTTGCTTTTGTAAGCGATGTCTTTGGTGTCTCAATGTTTTTGTAACAGATTTCATGTATTTGCTTTCGCTGCTATTGCTTGCCATGACGTCCACTTTAAATTCGTAGATACAGCTTACTCAATAGAAATGATGATTAATTGCATTTTTTTTTTCGCCGAAAGAGGTTGTAGATTCTTGCGGCATCCATGCCAACTATTTGTGTTAAAATGTTTGCATTTTGTGTAGTACTTGTATCACAGCTTGAATCATGCGACCCATCAAGAAAGGCGAATTTTATGTGAATTTAAATTCCCTTTTTCGCCATCTGCTTATTTCATTAGTCTCCAGTTTTAGCTTCATTTTGGCTATTTCGGTTCAGTTAAAAAATTCTCTTTGAAGCCTTCAAGTGATTAGCAAGTACGTGTTACATTATGCCGGCGTTCTTGCGTTTTGAATTTTTCAAATACTTATCAATTCTCAATCGCTATGTTTTGCCACCCCAAATTAATACAAAGTACAGAAATTTCTTATGCACAATATAATTACGAAACAATATCCCGCTAAGCTACCGGTAATTTTTCTATTCATCTCGAGATGTTCAGTTATTGGAAAACATGAATGACTCACAAATGAAATATCATCACGCGCAAAGTATACATCCATTAATTAAGAAATATTCAAAACGCTTTTTCTATGCTGAATATAATAACTTTGAGGGTATTTTTACTGTAATTATGATAAGATGGATCAGTTAAGTTGTAAGCTTTATAATTAGACTTTCATATCTCTTCAAGGAAGCTGATAAAGATTTTGATAAAGGAGAGTCGTGTCGCATAATCATACCCTTTTAGAATAAAATTTTAGAAACAACAGACTGTACACAAATTGTACATGAAAATTAACGGATCCATAATTGTTCTCCATTTGCACATAATTGAAAAGTTCAAAAGAATCACATTGCCTCGTTTTCATGTTCACTAGCCTTTTTTGCGGGAATTTAGCAGCGCAAGGCCCGCTGGGAGTGACTGAGTCTTGTATGTGGGAAGCCTGTAGCGCAGTTAGCAGAGCGTTGCTCTGTAGTTTTCCTGTCTCTTTATGAGTTTATCCTTGCTCTGAGCTTTTCCATGGTTTCTATGGTTTTTATCCATCCGATAAAAAACGGTTTTGATATCTTGCAATTCGACGCGCGCTACAGTGGCCACCTTGAAAAATTTCGTAAGTAGCCAATAGGAATGCGAGAATACTGTCTGATTGACATGAAATTAACTAGCCAACCGATAACGGATGACGGAACTATCTTAGTCATCAAGCTCGTTTTTATTAAAACTACGATTTTTGGGTAGTTTTTGTTGTTTTTTTTTTTAACTATTTTACAAACAACTCGGCAACGGTAACGCTTCGTACTCTGAGTTCCTTAGTCAGACATGAGTCGTATGGCGAAAGCATATTACATTTCCAAGTGCCTTCAACGGGCACGACCACTTTATAACCTCCTCCACACAGCATCTCGAATTTTTTTTTTTTTTTTACTTTTTCTATATTTTTATAAATTGGGGTGCTTGTAGTACTATTCATGGAAGAGAAGGGACAGACGGCGAGTACGGTCCCTCCTTCCTCCCTACCAGGCCCCGCTCTTTCTTGATCACGCAACAGGAAGCCCGAGATGGAAAAAAAGCCATTTTTCCAATAAAAGACCCAAAACACTCGAGACGGCTGCGGAGAAGGATAGTTATAACCGTGCCCTCGACATTCAACATCTCACCTTATATTCATTTATTTTTCACCCACAATCCTGATTTGTGTCCGGAATGAAAGACTTTTCATATTGACAGAAATTTGACAAGACGGAGAAAGGCCACTCTTTAACTTTTTCGCCACTTATAAAAAGAAACGACGTCTCGCGTTTAGAACTTTCAAAGCAATTATTTGTCTAGACGAAAAGTACATAGATAAATGCAATATTATAAAATTGAAGAATGGGACTAATTTAACCACTCAATTCACAGCTGAGGTAAATTCAGAATAATACAAGTGTTGACTAAAGGTCTTTTGAGTCCCCTTTATTGCTGTGACAACGTCAACATGGGGCTCATTTGCATATAGCAGGTGCATTATATTTGTCAAACTCTTAAAACTTAACTCGGAAGAAAAACATAAAGGCTGAGTTCCGACTTTTAATTCAGGAAGTAACAAAGTGTTTACCAAGACAGTCGCGTGTAGATAAAGCGTTTCTCTAGTTCAAAGTTGTTATTGTATCTTTTTGTTTACCGGTGAGTGCGCAACAAGAAAGAACACTTTTCAATGCAGTGTGATGTTTAAACATTGCTTCTTTAATATTGTGGTGGGTAGACGTTTCAGTACGACTATCGATGGGCAAGTCGTGAAGATTTAGCAGTGACTTAAATGGGAATACGAGAAATGGAAAACCGTGCCTTGAAAAAAGAAAACTTGCGAAGAGGCACTAGTGGGAAAACAGGAGGCTTGTCCAGTGTCTCGCTACAGCTGAAGGAAATTCAGGACGTCCTAAAAAACTTTACCGAGGATTGTAATGCTGACAAAGCTAGTGAGGAGAAAGCCAAATTAATACCACGTCCGTCGATACACAATACGAAGAAATCTTTGGGAAGAGCTCACGCTTCACCAGAGAGTATCTCAAACGGCGGCGAAAATATCTTGACCAAACAACTTCCAATGTTAAAAGAAAGAAAGAGGTTAGATAAAATTGACACTTGTGAAGGAAAGATTGAACAATGGAATGGATTCCCGATAAGTGGGAATTATGGAGATTTGCCAGGAAGAGAGAAGGGAAGGCATAAAAGGCTCCAGCGTTCCAAGACTTTACCATTTCCAGCAATCCAACCAACACGTAGAACAGAGCGCGACATTTTTGGAAAGAACGACTTGGTTTATTCAGAGATACCCTCTAACCACTCAGTTATTAGCGCAAAAAAATCACACACTTTGCAACACGGTCGGCGATATGTAGGCCGCAGCTTGTCCACCCCACTCAAATCAGGCGACTTGGAATTTTCTTGTCGGACCGACCTTCCGGAAACTTTTGTCGCAAATGGTAGCCATACTTTCTTACGCAGGAGAAAATCAAGTGGTCAAAATTTCGGTGATGGTGCTTTTTTGACAAAACCGGTAGCGCAGGCAAATGCAGATTTTGTTCTCACAGAGGTCGCTAAAGCTCAGAGGTATAAGAAAAGGTCGCCTACAGGAATTGAGAGATGCAGAAAAGAAGCCGGTGGTTCCAAAGATGGTGAGGATAGAGGAGAGACTAATAGACAACAGAACCAGATAACAAAAGGATTTCAAGGTCGCTCAGATGTACGCAAAAGAGACTTTGAAAACGCGCGGAAGTTTCAGCAAAGGTCACCGACAGAAGTAGAACGTTTGGAAAAACTTAAAATGCCGGATTCTATCAATAATAACACTGAGGTGTTCCGCAATGTTTTTCTTGGAAATGAAGCTCATTCTGAGTACGAAAGATATGCAAGACGATCACCTAATAAGGAAATCAAACAAAGACAATTCCGAGAACCAACTGCAAAAGTTATCAAAGAGTTGTCAGTTGATTCCGAGAATTCGTTTCGCGAAAGCAAAAGGTGCTCTCATAGAGAGAGCAATCTGGGGTATGTCCCAGAATACCATGAATTTCAGGAATTCCAAGAATCATCTGAGTCTTCTGTTTCCGAGAATTCTGAAGTGGAGGTTGCTGCCGCTGCATCCGAACAGCGAACTGAACCAGGAATAAGGAACGTGCGGTTTTCCCGTTACTCGATGATTAGCCCTGACGGTAATCGGATTTAATAATAGCCATCCATACCTAGCGCTGGTGCACAATCGCGTCCAGTGTGCGATGTTACCGTTATTCAAACATTAGCCCTGCAAGTAAAGTCAGTATAGATAGAATAGGATGTAAGGGAGATGGAGAAAAGTCTCAGGACTTACTTCTACCTCAAATTCTTTTCACTAGCAAAGGAAGCGCAGACGATAAGCAAAAGCGTAAGATATTCACTGCGCGTGCGAAGATCGGTCTGAATGAGACGCAAGTGGGGAAAGAATGGGTGAAACGGTTTCTTATTTTCTTACCTTTCTGTCTCCGCTTACCTCACTTTCATATGATTTTCACAACTCGAAAAGGCTCTGTAACACGTAATTTTTTCTCTTGCAATTTTTTCGCAAAAACAATTGCAAGTGGTACGTGCTGTTTCCTTACGTGTGACATCCCCTTTGCAACGTTTTTCTTTCCCTCAAACTATGCACGGAGACTAGAACGCACTCCTGCATGCTTCCCGCACCAGAAGTCACAGCGAAAACGTTATGTTCTACCTCGCTACCTTGCTATTTTTTGCGGGCCAAGTTGCGACCAAAAAGTGTACGTGTGGCAGAGTCTTTTTTAGTCTTTTTCGTCTTGTTTTCGCCAATAGTAAAAAGCTTGCTTTCACCTTTACTTAAATGGTCGTAAGAAAAGTTTGATTCTCGACATATTTAGATTTACCACTATTAAAAGAAATCAAACAGTAACATTACCACGTAATCAAGAGAGCATAAGATAAGAACACTTTGGTATTACCCGCGCGCCATGTCGATTACGAATCTTGTTATTTTTAGTAACCACCACCCCACCACTGCGCGTGAGGATTTGCTCCTTTTATTTTGTCCTGCTCCGCCGCGGGTTGCGTGTTGTTGTTTTGCCAACTCGATAGGAATGAAAAGAGATCATGTAAAATAACTCGGAAGAAGAAAACAAGTCTAACTTAATATACACACAGAAAGCTAAATCCCTGAATAGTTTGACTGTTTTGTTTGTCTGAGCGGAGAAGTCAAGTGAAGAAAGAAAAAAACCGACGAGCGATAAATTGGCTGTGATACCGGGGTTTGATTCAAATCCCAACTCCAGCTTGTTTAATAACAACATAATAATATAACATATAATAATAACGACATAAAGAAGTACAGTAATATCCCCCCTTTATTTTCTCCATTACAAAAGCTCAATGCTTCAGCTTGCTGGCTTTGATCATCACAAAAATGCATTCCCTCGCTACAAGGATAGTTTTATGAAATGTATTTTTCTTGGATTCCTTTTCAATTCACCGGAATATTCACAAAAATCAATATCATATCTAACGTCTAACTTACAAATTTCGTTTGACCATTAAGAAGATTATGAATGAGAAACCACGAGAAACCACGTTGTTTGAAGCACGAGGTTTTCTGCTCTTGATTTTAAATGAAAGTCGTTTTCGAAATCTTGCAATCCTCGAAGTACTACATCCCCTTAATAAACCGCAACTGCCCGTATCCTTGATGCTAGAATGAAATTTTCGATGGTATTTGTGCAAATAGGGTGTTTTTTTTTTTCGAATTCAAGTCACAAAACAGCGGCAAACAACAAGATGTAAACGCCAAAGCGCGGGGGTAGGGTGAGTAAAAATGCTCACGCGCAGTGGTGGGGTGGTGGTTACTAAAAATAGCCGGATTCGGAATCGACATTGCGCGCGGGTAATATCAAAGTGTCCCTCTCTTTTCTTATGCTCTCTTGACTCCTGTTTTGTAGTACTGTGTTTCTACTGTGTTATAGTTTGTCACGCGCGCGCGTGCAATTACGATGCTAACGCGCGTCACGAAAGGTTACCATAGAGACCCACCCGAACGCTTGCTCTCTATTGGTGCGGGTCGTCTAAAAATGGCGGACGCGCCGCCAAACTGCGCTCCTTCTCTGCCTGCTATCACAAAAGGATCAGCAACCAAGGTTACAAAAGGCAGAAAGGTGAGACTATTCACCTGATAAGAACGTGATTAACTTATTTCTGTGCATCCTGGATAGTAAATCTGGTCTAAAATAGATAGGGTTTTATTCAATTGCCATGGCAGTATTACAGACTGAATTAAGGCGAATTTCGTATGACATATGACATAAGCTGTCGATTTTCTTTGTCAAGGAAATAAGCATGGTTTATAGCATGATGTGCGCAAATTTAGCAAGTGTGGGGATCCCCAGTGTATTTATTTTTTCGTTTTTGTTTGTTTGTTCTATTTCTATAACTTTTTGTTTGCTATTTCATTCTTTTTTTTTTCTCAAAACAAGATGATTTTTATTGGATTTCTTTTGTCATCTAAGGCTATACATTAATTGATTTCTTAATTTATGTTTGGGAATCTGGTAAATCTGCTGATACTTATTATTGTGCGCAATTTGTTGTTGTAGAAAAAAGAATTCGATGCTGTTGAGTTCTGGTCTAGGCCAAGATTGGCGAGAACGTAAGTATGGAGGGAGATCAAGAGGATGATAAAAATGTGTGATAACAAATCTCTTTACTCTTTTTCAGAGTAAAAACCGCTATGGAATTCCCCATATCATTGAACATTGATTGTTTTAGTTCAAAGAAAGAAATTCAAGGAAAGAAAAAAAATAGTAAACAGCGGCAATATAACAACAATGCTAAAATGAGCAAACAATAACAAAAATAAATAAAACAATGATGGTATTCTATAACGACAAAGATGACAACAACAAAGTAAGAGTAGTATGGGCGAAAAAGCAGAGAGCGCAGCAACGGTAACAACAACACTAGCAAGTACATCTAGACAAGAACAACGACAACAACAACATCATACATACAGCGAAAATAATAACAGCGTTAGGAACAAAAGTTTCAATAGCAGCAACAATGAATCTATAGCAGTAGCAACAATAACTGCAACTGGCTGCGAGCATTTGTACAAGGAATTGTATGTTTAGTGTTACCTTCTTACACTAAATATTCGCGTCATTATAATTTCGCGAATTTCGCGATTTTAAAAGATTCGCGAAAATAACGTGACGCGAAAATTAGGGTGCGCAAAAATTAAGTGAGTACACAAAAGAAGCCTTTGGGGATTATTTGCCGTTTAATAAGCTTTATGGAAACACCTTGTCTATTTAGTCATCTAATGTACATATAGCACGCTAAAGGGGTGAGCTGGACTTTTATTTATAGATTTTAATAAAACCAAATTTAGCCCACGAATTGTTTTTGTTACAAATTGTGTCAGTTTTGATGATTACAGCACATTTTAATTCCACTTGTTTTGCTTGATTTTATTATATCAAAATCGCGAAATCGCGAAAATAAAGTGATCTGGTTTTTAGAAAATAGAAAAATCGCGAAAATAAAGTGTCGCAAACTTTCGCCATCTCAAAATCACGAAATTTAACGTCGCGAAAATTAAATATAATAAGGTAGATGTAGAAGTTAAAATAGGGCGTTGGGATGGGGTGGGGGGGAGACCAATGAAAAAACACATAGACAATTTCAGGTAAGCGAAGTGGCAAGCAACCCTCATTCGCTCATTTTATAAGCTGTATCTCTTTCATACTCCAGCGGTCTTAAAGCGATTAAAGGCAACGAGTTTAAGCTGCCCCTGATTGACCCAAGCAAGGGCAACACCAACCCCCAGGGGCAAACCGACAAGAAGGCTTCTACCAAGGTATGCATGGTCTAAGAAATTGTACAGATGATAATTTAGGATACAGATTGCAATGAAGGGAGAGAAGTGTAGAAGTCCGCTCGTAAAGCCTAACAGGATTGGCTGGATTACCTCATTGTTCCTTGTATTCCTGTTGTATTGTTTTGTCTCCCATTGGTTTGTCTGTGGTGCATCAATCCAATGTGATGAAATTTTCTGATAGCTTCTACATGACCCAATGAAGGGGCATGTGTGCATTGAGTTAATCGATGGGCGCTCTCTTGAGCCATGTTCAATAACACTCCATTTTCATATATTTTTATCACTAAGGATCAAAAGAAGCCAGTGCCGCCCAAGGCACCCAATGCAAGGAATGTAAGGCGACCATTTCCTGCAAAGAAGCTCTCAACGTGTGAGGCGCAACAAGGAGCAACATCGGGAGTCAGCAAGGATGTGGCCCCCGATATCAAGCGAAAGACCGGACAAGACGCCGGACAAGCTGCGCATCCCAAGAAGGCAGTGTCACCCAGTGCCGCGGTCCCGGTGTCTAAGATTCCTCGCAGGAGTCCTCTTCCCGCCATAGCAAAAGGGAAGTCTGCAATCACGGAGAATGGCGCTGCAGTCGCCCAGCAGCATGGGAACCCTGTGGCTGTCATGGAGGTCGCGGTGCAAGAGAATACCAAGATCCCTGTACCGCTGCGTGTGTTGACGCCCCCCGCGAAGGTGACTGCTTGGGTCCCCTCCCTGTGTGGGGAAGTGCGTCGAGTCGACACGCCAAGCAAGTCCGGAAAACTTGCCGCAAAAATGAAGGTAAGCTTTCTTTGTTTTTGCATTTTTTTTGGTGTTCTTCTCCCTCTTTCGTCTCCCATCTTCTTTCTTTTTTAATCGTCATTATGATTGCAGTATTCATATTTATTGATTATACTTTGTCTTTTTATCTAAAGGAGGTCAACATTCTTCCAAACAAGCTCGCCCCAAACAAGCATTCCGTTGAACAGTCCGGTGCCGTAGTGTCCGGTACCGTATTGTCCGGTACCGTTGTGTCCGGTGCCAAGGCGGAGATCCATTCCCCCGCCACTCAAGAGATTCTTGCCGATATCGAGAAAGTCTATGTGCACCTGCGCCGCCTACGCGATGCCACTTCAGCGGAGGCATCCTTCAGCAACACCGATGTCACATTACCTGACCTGTCCGATAAGGGCGTCACCCGGGCCACCCCGTCCGCCTATGTCCACCACCTGTCCGACCTCATGATGGCGTTCACGGACGACATCGAGAGAGACTTCAAGGCAGCCCAGTCGGACGGTCGCGCGATGGTCCGATGGCTTCAGCAGGACGCAAAGATCGTCAAGGCAAACTTGGAGGATGAAGTCTCCAAGAGAGATGCCGAGGTAAGGAGGGAATATCCCTAAAGTCTCCAAGAGAGATGCCGAGGTAAGGAGGGAATATCCCTGAAGTCTCCAAGAGAGATGCCGAGGTAAGGAGGGAATATCCCTAGTTCTACGCAAGAGAAGGGTGGTTCCGCCTTAAAGCCGCATTGTCACCAGTTTACTTCCGGTCGATTACCTAACAATATCCTATGATTTTTAACGAAAAACGCGAAAAATATTTCAAAATATTGAAAGCAGTGTGTCTATTGGAAGTTTCTTTGAGGATGTGATTGATAATTTAGAGCGGATGGGCTGTTAAATATCTCGGATTCTTAAAGATTCTTTTGTCTTTTAACGGTTGAGGTTTCTGTCGGACCTCTAGAAGTAAACTGGTGACAATGCGGCTTTAAAAGTGCCTAAAAATATATATCATAATATGTATTGGTGGAGGTGAGAGGCGGCATGGTTAATGGAATAATATACAGCGCCCGTCAAAACTGTAGACAGAAGAAATAAGATTATACGATCATTGGAAATACTGGCTTTTTGTTTAAAGAGGTATTTTTGAAATACGACGAGAAAATAGGCTTTATACTGGTTTCGCTTTTGTAGGTCAAATCACTCAAGGACAAAATCAAGGAGCTCCAGGCCTCCTCCGCCGAAGCCGATGAAAGGCACCAGTCTCTCCAAGCCGCAATCTCTGAGCTGACAGCAAAGGTTGAGCAGACTCATTGTGAGAAAGATGACGTCATGGTTGACCTGAAGTGTTGTCAAGACGACAGTGACGCAAAGACCAGAGAGATTGTCAACCTGAGACGGGACCTGAAGCGAAAGGAAATGGCGCAGAAAGAGCTCAAGAACGAAAACAATGTCACGTGGTTGCAGTACGACTTCATGATGATTGACAATGAGGCCTTGAAGAAAGAGGTGACGAGGCTTGAGGAACTCAACACAGAGGTAAGCACGTAAAATCATCATCATCATCATTACTATTATTATAATAGTAATGATTATTGTTGTGTTGATTATTTTGTTGTTGATGGTGCTTTTACAGATGGTAATGATGATGATGGTGCTTTTGCTGTTGTTAATTTATGATTATGATATTGTTGTTATTTTTGATGTTAATGATGCACCTAATGATATTGGCCGATGTCAGGAAAATGTTGCCATTATAATTTTAATGATGAAGATCATAACGATAATGATATTGACAATGGTGATGGCAATGATGCTAATTACTATGATGTTCTCACTGTAGTCAGCGTCGTCTTTGTCGTTTTTGTTGCACATCTGTAATGTATTTGATGGTGATAGTGATGGTGATGGTGATGGTGATGGTGATGGTGATGGTGATGGTGATGGTGATGGTGATGGTGATGGTGATGATTATGATGATGATGATGAGTGTTATGGTGATGCTGGTGATGATGATGAGTGTTATGGTGATGGTGAGGATGATGATGAGTGTTATGGTGATGGTGAGGATGATGATGAGTGTTATGGTGATGGTGAGGATGATGATGAGTGTTATGGTGATGGTGAGGATGATGATGTTATGGTGATGGTGATGGCGAGGATGATGATGAGTGTTATGGTGATGGTGAGGATGATGATGAGTGTTATGGTGATGGTTAGGATGATGATGAGTGTTATGGTGATGCTGGTGATTATGATGAGTGTTATGGTGATGGTGATGATGATGATGAGTGTTATGGTGATGGTGAGGATGCTGATGAGTGTTATGGTGATGGTGAGGATGATGATGAGTGTTATGGTGATGCTGGTGACGATGATGAGTGTTATGGTGATGCTGGTGATGATGATGAGTGTTATGGTGATGGTGAGGATGATGATGATGATGAGTGTTATGGTGATGGTGAGGATGATGATGAGTGTTATGGTGATGGTTAGGATGATGATGAGTGTTATGGTGATGCTGGTGATGATGATGAGTGTTATGGTGATGGTGAGAATGATGATGAGTGTTATGGTGGTGGTGAGGATGATGATGAGTGTTATGGTAATGTTGGTGACGATGATGAGTGTTATGGTCATGCTGGTGATGATGATGAGTGTTATGGTGATGGTGAGGATGATGATGATGAGTGTTATGGTGATGCTGGTGACGATGATGAGTGTTATGGTGATGAGTGTTACGGTGATGGTGAGGATGATGTTGATGAGTGTTATGGTGATGGTGAGGATGATGATGAGTGTTATGGTGATGGTGAGGATGATGATGAGTGTTATGGTGATGGTGAGGATGATGATGAGTGTTATGGTGATGGTGAGGATGATGATGTTATGGTGATGGTGATGGTGAGGATGATGATGATGATGAGTGTTATGGTGATGGTGAGGATGATGATGAGTGTTATGGTGATGGTGAGGATGATGATGAGTGTTATGGTGATGGTTAGGATGATGATGAGTGTTATGGTGATGCTGGTGATAATGATGAGTGTTATGGTGATGGTGAGGATGATGATGATGATGAGTGTTATGGTGATGGTGAGGATGATGATGAGTGTTATGGTGATAGTTAGGATGATGATTAGTGTTATGGTGATGCTGGTGATGATGATGAGTGTTATGGTGATGGTGAGAATGATGATGAGTGTTATGGTGATGGTGAGGATGATGATGAGTGTTATGGTGATGCTGGTGACGATGATGAGTGTTATGGTGATGCTGGTGATGATGATGAGTGTTATGGTGATGGTGAGGATGTGATGATGAGTGTTATGGTGATGCTGGTGACGATGATGAGTGTTATGGTGATGAGTGTTATGGTGATGAGTGTTATGGTGATGTTGAGGATGATGATGAGTGTTATGGTGATGGTGATGGTGAGGATGAGTGTTATGGTGATGGCGAGGATGATGATGAGTGTTATGGTGATGGTGAGGATGATGTTGATGAGTGTTATGGTGATGGTGAGGATGATGATGAGTGTTACGGTGATGCTGGTGATGATGATGAGTGTTATGGTGATGAGTGTTATGGTGATGCTGGTGACGATGGTGATGAGTGTTATGGTGATGGTGAGGATGATGATGAGTGTTATGGTGATGGTGAGGATGGTGATGAGTGTTATGGTGATGGTGAGATGAAGACGATAATTTTGATGATATGCTTCTTTTCTTCGTATATTGAAAATTATGATCTTGTGTGATCATGGTGATTATTATTATAGTCCGAGGCGAGAAACAAAGAAATGGAACTATCTGTCGAGCTTCTGCAACGACAGTTAGCCGAGCAGACGAAATCAACCGAGGACCGTCCAAAAGGTGACGGCGAGAACATTGTGGAAAACGCCGAAGCCAATACCACCATCGCCGCTACTTCTGCTGAGGAAAAGGCCAACGAAGACCTTAAGATCAAGTGTCTCGAGCAAGCACTCCTGGAGCGAAACGAATCCATCGCTGAGCTGGAGAAAAACATTGAGCAGATGAGGACTGAACGAGACAGCGCGATTCTCCAGAGCCAGGGAGAGCAACTCGAGAACCTCCAAAATGCTAAGAGGATCAAGAAACTCGAAGAAGACTTGAAGAAGAAGACTTGTGATGGGGTACATGTGCACCGGAAAGCTGTCGCTGCGACCGTGGAAGAACCTCGAGGGAAGAGCCTCCGAGACGGCGGATCCAACAGCTGTGAGCGCCTACTGAAGGAGGCTCAAGTTATGGCTGATGCTCTCCGGAAAACGGACGGTCTAGATAGCGAAAAAGATCTAAAGAAACAGCTAAGCCTTAAAGGTAATGAGCTCTTGCATCGGAAGATGATCTATATTCAGGTACATTCAGCCTGCGAAGTGACATTATTTGCTTTTAAGATAGATTTACTGTTACCGTTATCATTGTGTAGAGGTATGACCCCCCACCCCACCCCTCTGGAATTTCCAACCCCCTGGAAAAAGATAAATACAGTAACTGTTAGGGAAAAAGGGCATTTACCTCCCCCCCTCCCCTCTGGAAATTCCTGGGCGTCTGAACTCCCCACCCCCCGGAATGTCCAATTCCCTCAATGGGAGGGGGGGTATGGATATTTTCTGGAACTACACATTATGGAATTCGAGCAGTCTTTAACTTTAACCGCTGGGTAACTTTTATTCAGGCTTTGTGCAACCGAATCACGCAAATCGGATAACTTTTATCCGCTGGATAAGCATTTAACCGGTGGATAAGACTTATCCAGGCTTTGTGCAACCGGCCCCTGGAAAACATTTGCCGTTATCTCTATATCAAATAATCCATCTTCATAGAAGAATGGATAATACATGTAAACCAGGGTTATCTTTTGGCGCCTTTTTGAAAACTGTGTTCGACTGCAGTTATTTATTTTGTTTTGCCGATTTCAGTGAATCGTACTCCTTCCACCATCAAAGAGGAGGAAGGTGCAGAGGCAAAATTTGACTCTAAAGACAACGAACAAGTCCCCGCCGACCCCGTCCTAGAGCAAGAACGCCAGCGTATTGTGAGTTCCGCTGTGCGCCGCCTTAACGGCAAACCATCAGCCGCCAAACGACGAAGGCGACGCCGGAAACACGTGGATCTAGAAGCTGAGGTCAGCGGTCTACGGCAAGAGGTCGAGGAAAACGCGGATGAGTCAGCATTCGGCAAAACGACGAGGAACGTCCCGGTGAGTGGATTTGAAGTGTTGATTTGAACGTGTTGTTCCCAACAACAGGCTAAAGAAAAGGTGACCTTTAAAGGAGGGGTGATGGGGGACCGAAGTAGAGTATTTCATTCATTTTAACTACAAACATGCTAGGGAGGTTAAGCAGCCTGCAACCCCTAAAAAGATCAGAAGTGGGCATTATTCTCTCAATGTGACGGGGGGATCAGATTCAGATCATGGATGCGCACACAACATGCCGTCCTGCTTGATGTAGGTTGAGAATGTGTCTTTATTCCAGGCTTACAAGCGTCACGTGCCATCCAAGGGAGCCGTGCAGATGACTGGCATCCAAGAGGGCGAAGAAGACGAGAAAACAAAACACGACGCCAAGACCGAGACTCCCATGGAAGACGTCCCGGTCGAGCGAGAAACGCCTGGGACATCAGCACCGGGAGTGACGTCATCAAAGGAGCAGAGCACCAGAAGGTAAGCGCGTTTTGGGTTTGCTGTGTACCGTGTATGGGACCACGTAGATTCAAACGTCGTGGAGATTGGAAGATGGTCATACTTTTATCTTCCAAATCAAATTAGTTTACTATACAATAATTTGAAGGAATTTTGAATAGTGTTTTCATTGTCATGATGATGTCATTGTTGTTGCTATTTCTATTATCCGGTTATGGTTTCCCAAAAAAAAGCCGTTTTGCTGTACTCTTTTTCGTGACATACTTTTGTGTGTGATTTTCAGCCCATCCGACTCTCGCTTTGGTAGGTTCAGCTCCAAGAAGCTTCTGATGATGTTCAAGCCCCGCAAGAGCAAGGGGGACTGAATATCATGTTGGGGGTAGGGGAAGGGGATTTTAAACATATTTTACTTACGACCGAACAACTAAGAAAACGCCTGAAACATGTTGATCAAGAGGCTGCGATCAGTTGTTTTACGGCAAAGTCGGGGAAACATGAATGAATCAGCATTACGTGAACGGAGTGAATCATACTCCTTCCACCATCAAAGAGGAGGAAGGTGCAGAGGCAAAATCTGACTCTAAAGACAACGAACAAGTCCCCGCCGACCCCGTCCTAGAGCAAGAACGCCAGCGTATGGTGAGTTCCGCTGTGCGCCGCCTTAACGGCAAACCATCAGCCGCCAAACGACGAAGGCGACGCCGGAAACACGTGGATCTAGAAGCTGAGGTCAGCGGTCTACGGCAAGAGGTCGAGGAAAACGCGGACGAGTCAGCATTCGGCAAAACGACGAGGAACGTCCCGGTGAGTGGATTTGAAGTGTGGATTTGAACGTGTAGTTCCCATATACATCAGGCTAACAAAAAAGGTGGTCTTTTAAGGAGGGGTGATGGGGGACCGAAGTAGAGTATTTCATTAATTTTAACTACAAACATGCTAGGGAGGTTAAGCAGCCTGCAACCCCTAAAAAGATCAGAAGTGGGCATTATTCTCTCAATGTGACGGGGGGATCAGATTCAGATTATGGATGCGCACACAACATGCCGTCCTGCTTGATGTAGGTTGAGAATGTGTCTTTATTCCAGGCTTACAAGCGTCACGTGCCATCCAAGGGAGCCGTACAGATGACTGGCAT
The DNA here is from genome assembly GCF_932526225.1 of Nematostella vectensis. Lineage (NCBI taxonomy): Eukaryota > Metazoa > Cnidaria > Anthozoa > Actiniaria > Edwardsiidae > Nematostella > Nematostella vectensis. The sequence continues at coordinate 6,805,408 of NC_064044.1, forward strand.
CCAAGAGGGCGAAGAAGACGAGAAAATAAAACACGACGCCAAGACCGAGACTCCCATGGAAGACGTCCCGGTCGAGCGAGGAACGCCTGGGACATCAGCACCGGAAGTAACGTCATCAGAGGAGCAGAGCACCAGAAGGTAAGCGCGTTTTGGGTTTCCTGTGTATCGAAACACGTAGATTCAAACGTCGTGGGGGACTTAATGATGGTTTTGCTATTATATTCTCAAACAAATTAGGGGGAATTGCCGATATCGTTTTCATTGTCATGATGATGTCAATGTTGCTGCTATTGCTATTATCTGGTTATGGTTTCCCCAAAAAAGCCGTTTTGCTGTACTCTTTTTCATGACATACTTTTGTGTGTGATTTTCAGCCAATCCGACTCCCGCTTTAGTCGGTTCAGCTCCAAGAAGCTTCTGATGATGTTCAAGCCCCGCAAGAGCAGGGGGGACTGAATATCATGTCGGGGGAGGGGGTAGGTGATTTTTAAACATATTTTACGACCGAACAACGAAGAAAACGCCTGAAACATGTTGATCAAGAGGCTGCGATCAGTTGTTTTACGGCAAAGTCGGGGAAACATGAATGAATCAGCATTACGTGAACGGAGTGAATCGTACTCCTTCCACCATCAAAGAGGAGGAAGGTGCAGAGGCAAAATCTGACTCTAAAGACAACGAACAAGTCCCCGCCGACCCCGTCCTAGAGCAAGAACGCCAGCGTATGGTGGGTTCCGCTGTGCGCCGCCTTAACGGCAAACCATCAGCCGCCAAACGACGAAGGCGACGCCGGAAACACGTGGATCTAGAAGCTGAGGTCCGTGGTCTACGGCAAGAGGTCGAGGAAAACGCGGATGAGTCAGCATTCGGCAAAACGACGAGGAAAGTCCCGGTGAGTGGATTTGAAGTGTGGATTTGAACGTGTAGTTCCCATATACATCAGGCTAACAAAAAAGGTGGCCTTTTAAGGAGGGGTAATGGGGGACCGAAGTAGAGTATTTCATTCATTTTAACTACAAACATGCTAGGGAGGTTTAGAAGCCTGCAACCCCTAAAAAGATCAGAAGTGGGCATTATTCTCTCAATGTGACGGGGGGATCAGATTCAGATCATGGATGCGCACACAACATGCCGTCCTGCTTGGTGTAGGTTGATAATGTGTCTTTATTCCAGGCTTACAAGCGTCACGTGCCATCCAAGGGAGCCGTGCAGATGACTGGAGGAACGCCTGGGACATCAGCACCGGAAGTAACGTCATCAGAGGAGCAGAGCACCAGAAGGTAAGCGCGTTTTGGGTTTGCTGTGTACCGTGTATGGGACCACGTAGATTCAAACGTCGTGGAGATTGGAAGATGGTTATACTATTATTTTTTCAAATCAAATTAGTTTGCTGCACAATAATTTGAGGGAAGTTTGAATAGTGTTTTCATTGTCATGATGATGTCATTGTTGTTGCTATTGCTATTATCCGGTTATGGTTTCCCCAAAAAAGCCGTTTTGCTGTACTCTTTTTCGTGACATACTTTTGTGTGTGATTTTCAGCCAATCCGACTCTCGCTTTGGTCGGTTCAGCTCCAAGAAGCTTCTGATGATGTTCAAGCCCCGCAAGAGCAGGGGGGGACTGAATATCATGTCGGGGGAGGGGGTAGGGGATTTTTAAACATATTTTACTTACGACCGAACAACGAAGAAAACGCCTGAAACATGTTGATCAAGAGCCTGTGATTAGTGGTTTTACGGCACGGTCGAGGAAAACAGAAATGAATCAGCATTAAGTAACTGTGAATAAACGGAGTGAATCATACTCCTACCATCAAAGAGGAAGGCATTTCTGAGAAGAAATCTGACTTTAAAGACAAAGAACAAGTTCCCGCTGACCCCGTTCTAGAGCAAGAACGCCCTCGTATGATCAGTTCCGGTGTGCGCCGCCTTAACGGCAAACTTACAGCCGCCAAACGAAGAAGCCGACGCCGGAAACACGTGGATCTAGAAGCTGAGGTCAGCGGTCTACGGCAAGAGGTCGAGGAAAACGCGGATGAGTCAGCATTCGGCAAAACGACGAGGAACGTTCGGTGAGTGTATTTGAAAGTGTGGGTTCCAACGTGTGTTTAGTATAAACCCCAGGCTAACAAGCAGAGCTTGTATTTCTAACTGTAAAACTGTTGCAATCTTTGTTGTTTGACTTTTCAGGATTTTAAAAGAATTTTAAAAAATCGTTCTAAAATTGTATGCGTATTCGCTTAGATAAATCTTATCAAGAAATTGAAACTAATTAAGCCATGCTGCAGGATCCAGCGCTTTTTTTTCTCGGTAACAAAAGGGGTTGGGAGCGTTCTCAAAATACGCTAGATCTTCGAGCATGCAATTAAGCGCTCGCCATGTTTTATACTCAAAATTGGGGCTTGTGATGTGTACGTTGAAAAAGAGTCTTTGTTCCAGGCTATGACGTCACGTGCCATCCAAGGGAGTCGTGTAGACAATCGGCATCCAATAGCGCGAACAAGACGAGAAAACAAGACGGTGCCGGCGTCAAGACCGAGACTCCCATGGGAGACGTCCCGGTCGGGCGAGAAACGACTGGAACATCAGCACCGAAAGTGACGAAATCAGAGGAGCAGAGCACCAGAAGGTAAGGGTGTTTTATGTTTGCTGTGTACCGTGTATGGGAGCACGTAGATTCAAACGTCGTAAGCACTGGAAGATGGTTATGCTATTACCTTCCAAATCAAATTAGGGTGCTGTACAATAATTTGAGGGAATTATTAGCGTTTTCATTTCCCTGAAGATGTCAATGATGTCACTTTCGCTATTATGTGGCTATGGTTTCCCAAAGGTCATTTTCCTATTTTTTTCCCCCTGACATGTTGTGATTTTTTTCCAGCCAATCCGATTCTTGCTTTGGTCGGTTCAGCTCCAAGAAGATTTTGATGATGTTCAAGCCCCGCAAGAGCAAGGGGGACTGAATATCATTGTCGGGAGAAGGGAAGGGGATTTTTGTAATTACTTTTACTTACGACCAAACAACGAAAAAAACGCTGGAAACATGTTTATCAAGAGGCTGTTATGAGTGGTTTTACGGCACGGTCGAGGGAAGCATGCATGAATCAGCATTTAGTGAACCGAGTGAATCATACTCCTTCCACCATCAAAAAGGAGGACGGTGCTGAGGAGAAATCTGACTCTTAAGACAACGAACAAGTCCCCGCCGACCCCGTCCTAGAGCAGAACGTATGGTCAGTTCCGCTATGCGCCGCCTTAACAGTAAATCATCAGCCGCCAAACGACGAAGGCGACGCCGGAAACACGTGGATCTAGAGGCTGAGGTCAGCGGTCTACGGCAAGAGGTCGTTGAAACGCGCAAAACTTACGCAAAACGACGAAAAACGTCCAGGTAAAAGATGTGAAAGAATAGAGCGGAGAATGCATCTTAAAAAGGAGGGACTGGTCCCCCGAAATTTTGATGTGCTCGCATACTCGCGCAATTTTTTTCCGCCGTGCTCGCATACTTGCGCAATTTTTTCGGCCTAAAAATGCTCGGTCTCGCATAAAAAAAAAAAACGGGGTGCTCGCAAGTGCTCGCAAAAGACCATTCGGGGAATGATGCCATATCATGATAACTAACACTCGCGGTTATCAATAAAATTATTTCCCAAAAAAATCTTTAGGTAATCGTTACCTCTGGAGGACTATAGTTTAAGACATTTGTTATATATTTTTTTTCCTTTTAGAGAGCAAGATAAAGCCAAGCCGATGACTCAGGCTTCATCCAGATGCTTCAGCCCTTCGCTTACCCTAATACAAAAGACGATACAGTACTAAAACCATAGAGAAAATCCTTTGTGTGATACCTTTTGTCCAAAAAACTCGACAAGGAGAGTCGGCATATATTCTTATAGTTTTATCAAAACCAAAATAATCGATTTGTTTTCTACTTTCTTACCACTTCAAGCGCCTGGAAAGGCGAAAGTTTGGTACCTTGTGAACCCTGATAAAATCCAAACGCATTCAGATATCGATTTCTAATCTTTTTTTCAATAACAACTATAATCCGTTCTCAACACTACAAAGTATTTAAATTCAAGATATGTTAGACCTTCCTACGAATATTTAGAATCAATTTTTGGGTTTTCAGTACTGTCACCGTGCAAGCAAACTGTAGCGTGCTTCCAGATTGAATCACCAAGTGTTTACGTGTCTTAATTAAAAAAAAAAAAGATTTTATTTTTGTTAATAAAATGGAAGAAATCCCGAACAAACGTTTGCTTCTTCGTATAGTCTTCAAGGCAAAGCCACTAATACTATGATACTGAGTGTCCTTCAGCCCGCGTTTCTTTTAATCATTTTATCCAATCTCATTAGGACCAGACATTTGGTATCCCACGGACCGGTAACGAAAATACAAAAAAAACATCTCGAACACTCTCTAGAAAAAAAAATCAACCACAAAAAAAAGGTATAGCGATATTATTCAGCGAAAACAATCGAGCAAACGAACTGGCGGCAAAAAAAAAAAATCGAATTAGAAAACAAATATTTATATCTTCCAGTCCATTAAATGACCGCGTTCCTTACGCTTTCACTTATTTTTTGAACCTCTCTGCGACTGCAAACTTGAATCTAGCGAGCTCACCGTAAAAAAAAAATGTCTTCTTTACAGGGTAATTGAAGGGCCCAACCTTTGGCAAATATTTAAAAAAAAAATTCGAATGGAATAACTTTAACGTGCGCTACAGTGGCCACCTGTACCAAGCGGTTTTAAGAATCTCGTTAGCTTGGGTTTGAAATTGAAATAAACTTTATAACTATGAACTTTAGAACTAAAAGGATCCTATCCAGTTTTGAATTGACAAAAGTTTCAAGGTTGCCACGGTAGCGCGCATCGTATCAGATAAAACGATACTCGCATCCTTATTGGTTTACTACACAAACACGTCAAAGTGGTCACGCTAGCGCGCGTCGTATCAGATAGCCCGTTTGTCGCATCCTTATTGGCTTACTTCGTCAAGGTAGTCACGGTAGCGCGCGTCCTATTAGATATTACGTTTCTCTCGACCTTATTGGCTTACTTCACAAAACAGTCAAGGTGGCCACGGTAGCGCGCGTCCTATTAGATATTACGTTTCTCGCATCCTTATTGGCTTACTTCACAAAACTGTCAAGGTGGCCACAGTAGCGCGCGTCGTATCAGATAGCACGTTTCTCACATCCTTATTGGATTACTTCACAAAACTGTCAAGGTGGCCACGCTAGCGCGCGTCGTGTCAGATAACACGTTTCTCGCATCCTTATTGGGTTACTTCACAAAACTGTCAAGGTGGCCACGCTAGCGCGCGTCGTGTCAGATAGCACGTTTTTCGCATCCTTATTGGGTTACTTCACAAAACTGTTAAGGTGGCCACGGTAGCGCGCGTCGTATCAGATAGTACGTTTCTCGCATCCTTATTGGATTACTTCACAAGATTTTCATGGTGGCCACGGTGGCGCGCAACGTATCGGATAGTACGTTTCTCGCATCCTTATTGGCTTACTTCACAAAACTGTTAAGGTGGCCACAGTAGCGCGCGTCGTATCAGATAGCACGTTTTTCGCATCCTTATTGGGTTACTTCACAAAACTGTTAAGGTGGCCACGGTAGCGCGCGTCGTATCAGATAGTACGTTTCTCGCATCCTTATTGGATTACTTCACAAGATTTTCATGGTGGCCACGGTGGCGCGCAACGTATCGGATAGTACGTTTTTCGCATCCTTATTGGGTTACTTCACAAAACTGTTAAGGTGGTCACGGTAGCGCGCGTCGTATCAGATAGTACGTTTCTCGCATCCTTATTGGATTACTTCACAAAACTGTTAAGGTGGTCACGGTAGCGCGCGTCGTATCAGATAGTACGTTTCTCGCATCCTTATTGGATTACTTCACAAAACTGTTAAGGTGGCCACAGTAGCGCGCGTCGTATCAGATAGCACGTTTTTCGCATCCTTATTGGGTTACTTCACAAAACTGTTAAGGTGGCCACGGTAGCGCGCGTCGTATCAGATAGTACGTTTCTCGCATCCTTATTGGATTACTTCACAAGATTTTCATGGTGGCCACGGTGGCGCGCAACGTATCGGATAGTACGTTTCTCGCATCCTTATTGGCTTACTTCACAAAACTGTTAAGGTGGCCACAGTAGCGCGCGTCGTATCAGATAGCACGTTTTTCGCATCCTTATTGGGTTACTTCACAAAACTGTTAAGGTGGCCACGGTAGCGCGCGTCGTATCAGATAGTACGTTTCTCGCATCCTTATTGGATTACTTCACAAGATTTTCATGGTGGCCACGGTGGCGCGCAACGTATCGGATAGTACGTTTCTCGCATCCTTATTGGCTTACTTCACAAAACTGTTAAGGTGGCCTCGGTAGCGTGCCTCGTACTGTAAGACTCTCATTAGTTTTGACACATTTTTTTGGTATCTTGCATTTTACAATAATAACCTATCTATACTATTAAAAGCGCTACGTCTGTTCAACGAACATTTTTGATTGGTCGACAGCATGACGTCATCAGCCTGCACTAGCTTTCAAATAATTTTTCTGTTCTGGTATATGATTATACACCTAATTTAAAAAAAAAAATCACCACGATGGTTCATGAGTAGCGTTCAAACAACCGAATTCTTGTATCTGAAAGTCATGTGAATGATCACAATAACATAAACAATAAATCTACAGCTTTTGAAACCTGGATTTGTATTTTGTTTACGCTTATTCCTTATTTACTTGATACCCATGAAGCACTACGGGTTACGATTCACAGATTCTCCGAGTGCAACCTTATTTGAAATAGGTGTATTAATTTCAGCGCAAACTGCGCCAGCACTTGCCAGCATTGCTGGCGAATTTTCGCTTGACTGACTACAGGAAATGTCAAAATAAGAAATGGACTTTCTGACATTTCCTTTGTCATGTGGTCTGTCGAGCAAGAATTCGCCAGCAATGCTGGCAGGTGCTGGCGCAATTTGCACGGGGGCTTAACAGTTCTAAAAACTATCATCTCTGCGACACGATTCCCTTTTACTCTACCAGCCTTGGTGGTGAGGTATCCACTCGTCCACAATCTTCCCATTCTCTCGGATGAAGTATTTGTGGTGCATATAAGCAGTCGCACATGCCTTGCAAGGGAAAATGATAATTAATAACCTCAAGGAAAGCAATTGTGTCCATTTTAAACTGCCCAAGCAATACTGAGTAACACCCCATCGGCTATCGCAATCAATTCTGCCGAGACAGACAGAAACATACAATGAAAAGAATCTGTCTCGCTAGTGTCACGCATGAACTGTTTTGGAAAGATTTTGAAAAGGGGTTTCCTGCGGCTATTTTGCTCAATCACTTGGATTTCAATGTTTCGGGAGTGAGTGGATACTTTCCAACTTTTCCTCCACTCAACAACACAACAATTCAAAAAAGGCCCTGTGTATTTTTAATCTGTAGCCAGCGCCCTGCAAGCAGTAATCACCACTAAATCTCGTACCTTAAACCCGCCAAAATGTCGAGTGCGATATTACACCCAGAGAGACATTGCAGCGCACGCGAAATCTTGTAGCAGCGACAAAGAAAAGTTTCTCGGATGCATGTTTTTATAAGAACGTCTACTTTTCAGTTGAGGCTGGTCCGTTCTTATTTTTGGGACATTTTAAGGCTGAATATGTTCTTAACGATGTGCTTGAATTTATATGTACATACGAATATAATACCCAATGAATTATTAGAAAGAGAATTACACTAATGATCAATAATAAGGTTGTTACTATGAGAACAATTAGATTTTGTATTTTCGAACGCATCAGGACTAAAAAAAGTATTTTTTTCTGCTTTTCTGAGCCTTGGCATGTTCTTAGCATGTTCTTAAAATTTGGTGAAATCTCAGGCTGGACGTTCTTATATAAAAAATATTTTTCTAATAAAAAAAAGAGTGTAGTTGAGAAACGTTTTCGTGTCACGCTCTACAAAATTTCTCGCGCACTACATGTTTTCGGTGGTGGCTAAACTAAGAAACATTTAGGAGACATGTCGCACGTACACGTCTTTCTCGACATGGCGCCTAGTTTAGCCAGGCCCTTCGCATTAACTTAGCTATTTTCTTTCTCGAAAAAGAAGCAATTCCATTTTGCTCTTACCGCCTTCAAGGCTAAGATTATCTACCCCTATAAATATTTACGTCGGGTACTTTACCGTTATTACTTATTATCACGATTACTTACGTGATAAGGAATTATTTCCAAAAATGAGCCAATTGGATATTTCTCAAAGTCAAGAGCTTCACTCTCATTGCTTGACCGAACAGTGGCAATCTCCTGAGTCATGGCAACCAACCTGAAAGGTCACCAGGGTGACAAGCTTGAATTAATAAAACGTAAAAAAATAGAAAATATTGGCTATGTATCATACCTTTTGTAATTCTAGAAGTTGACAATAAAACATGCCGTGGTAAATAGAGTATTATTGCAAAACGTTTTATGTCTTAATTGTATTAATATTGATAACATAATGACATGGACAAAATACACAATATTTTAAATAGTAAACACATTTAAAATAATTATCCCGAGAAAACACTCCTAGTGTTTTAAATAGTACAAAACTTACTTGAGCTCTGGATGGCCATCAACTAGACAAAAGTCATTCTGTGGCAGCCGTCGCATACCATCATGACTAATGCCAGTAAACCCACAGTCTATCAGGAAGTGACCTTTTAAGGGATAGTGACCGATCACTCGTGTCAGAACTCGCACACAAATATCGCTCAACTTGCATGAGCCAATGCACATTTGTTGGTAATCTGGAAAACAGCACAAAAAATAGTGCACGAAACAAAAACACCAATGAGGTTGGTAGAGTCCTTTTGGGCCCTCTAGTTATTTGACTACTCGTACAATCTTTCAGCACTATTAGAAAATTGGGCTAGACTACACCATTTACTCTTGCCATTTACTTGTGCCATTTAACACACAATTGAGTTGACACAGCAGATTAAGGTACTGAAGTCAGACTTTTACTGGCAAAGGGAACAGATAAGAAAACCAAAGTGGACTTAGCTTGTGTGTCAGGCCAATTTTTCATCCCTTATGAGTTTGTTTAAAAGTCCGAAGTGGACTTGGAGAAGGACGAAAATGGGACCCTATTTTCTTTAATTCCTTCTCCGCTTGTGTCTCCTTTTACACTGGTGGTAAGCATCTTACATAGCTGCTTTCCTTTTTTAGTGAAAATAGGATTTTTAAATTCAAACAAGATGTTATTAACAAAGATATAATTATTTTAGATCTTGCAACTCACCATAGAATACGTAATTTCCAGGATGGAACTCTGTCAAGCCTTGGTAATCTGATATTGGTACTGAGCAATTTGGTGTAGAGCCAATACCAGTTATTTTACATTGTATCCCTTCTGCACTTAACCTATGAAAGCAGATAACCTTCAAGTTACAGGTCTTTGTACAAGTTACAGGTCTTTGTACAAGTTACAGGTCTTTGTACAAGTTACAGGTCTTTGTACAAGTTACAAGTCTTTGTACAAGTTACAGGTCTTTGTACAAGTTACAGGTCTTTGTACAAGTTACAGCTCTTTGTACAAGTTATAGGTCTTTGTACAAGTTACAGGTCTTTGTAAAAGTTACAGGTCAAGGAATGTATGGGGGAATTTATATGGAAGCGAAAATAATACTTTATCCTGAAAAATAAAACTTTTAGACCATGTAATATTGTGTTTGAGTTTTCCTTTATTTCAATTTTGCCAATAGAACGTCAGCAGAGCGAGTTTAAAGCCCACTACAAATTGTGTTCCTTACAATATTACATGGTCTAAAAATTTATTTTTCACATTATAAAGTATTTTTTTCGCGAATATATAAATTCCCCCATACAAGACAGAGGAAAAAAATGGCATGAAATTTTCCAATTCTCAATATATAAGCTCAAGATTCAGCATACAAGGAGTTCCTCTGACCAAAAGCTTAATTCCAAATTTTAAAGAAATTTTGAAGATTTGAAATTTAGATATAAGCGAGCAAAGTTGGCTTAATTTCTGATCAGAGCCCAACTTCTCCCTAAAAACGAGGAAAATTCATAATTTGAACATTTGAAAATTACACTTCAAGCCTCATATCTCGAAGACGAATCCATTAGAAAAAAATACTTTTTGATATGTTGGTTTACATAACATAAAGAACCTCTATACAAAAATTCAAGCTACCACCTTAGACCTTATTTTGGGAAAACTTGCCATTTTTTTGCTCCGTCCCATACAATCCTTTATAAACCACTGACAGTAGCCTTGGGCTGCCTGTGGGCAAAGACACACAAACAGGCAAAGAAAGACATTAAAAACATTAGAATGAACTGACAGGCAGACAAATGGAGAGAAAGACGAATTATGGCAGACTACAGCATACCTGTTTCTGACATTTATCATCCTGTCTAATGTAATCTGACCACTGTGTTTTATGGCCTGTTCTCCCTGTACATAATATGAATTCCCACAATGTGTGTAGAGTCCACAAAATGTCACATTTGCCTCATTTGCAATGGCTTTGGCTAGTGAAATCAGCTCTCGGTCATCATACATAATGCCCTCTACAAAAAGAACACCACAATAGCATAACTTAGTATACTTAGTTTTGTCAACCAAATGTTACAAAAAAATTCAGATGATGTTTGGGAGTGTACAATTCAATAACTCATACCTGCAAAACCTCCCAATTTTTGCAGGAGACTCCCAGTCTTTATTTCCCCTTTATTTCCCAGTACAATTCATCAATAATTTCTTATACAGTTTTTGTATTTAAAGCACAACCTTCCAGTTTTTAGCTTACAAGGTTGGCAAATATGCTGTTAAACTGCACTTACATCCGAAGAAAAAGAACTATAAATTTCAAATGAATGAGATCCCCCAGTCTTTGGTTCCCTGGGGTTAATAAAAACATGGGATACATAATCTCTATTATGAACTCTGTACTATGAATGGTAAAATATGTAATGTAAGAGTATAAAATTCAGGGCCAGGTATTTTTGGGTTTGTCATGTTCTGAACTTGCCCCCACCCCTTTCAACCCAGACTCTAGGCAAATACCTCTGTTACTTCTGGCATCAACAGCAAGTAGCACTTCCCACTTTTTCCCATCAGCCAGTTTGTAGCTGCCAAGAGCTTTAAGAGTTGGGTAACTGTCCACAAACACATAGAAGTGTTTAAGCTTTCTAGTGAGTTCTGAGGCTTGTGGAAGTTTGTCTGTCGTGATAAGATAACCATAAGTTATATCGTGATAGCCACCTGCTGCATAGAATTCTGCTTCTGAAAGAGTGGAAACAACTATGCCCATATTGCCACCATCTGTCATGTATCTTGCTGCCTCTCTGATAAGAGAAAACAATCCATATTTCATCATTACACCTTTAGAAATACATACTTTGATTTAAATAGGTAGATTTTCTGGCTTGAAGGGAAAATCTGTTAGACCTCAAGTAAATAATTTTAAAATGTAGAAGTGATATGAACCTTTTTATAGCAATACTTATAATACATAATCATTTTTGGTCCTTAACCAACTTAAATTGTATGAGAAATCATCTGAATTGGAATATTTTCTCAAGATGATAATGCAATTTTTCCTATTCTCATTTGTTTCCTCCCCCCTTATCCCTATTCCCCATTCTTATTTCTTTAATATTTCCTAAAAACATGTCTTCAAAGGCAGTATCTTAGTATAAAGTCTGGTTTCCATATGATTGCACTTGATCGCACATAATGGCAGCTACTTGAACATTCAACCAAAACAGATCGAAGTTGTTTCCATATGATTGCACACAACCACACTTAATGGCACTCAGACGCACTTGATAACACATGATTGCACTTATCCTGGGTGAGTTACCCCAACCCCAGCAACCCATCCCCCCCCTCCCTTCACCATTCAGGTGATTTACACATACCTGACCCCTTCTCCCGCTCTCCGCATTGAGCACCAGATCTCCCTCTTTTTTTACCATTTCTATGCTTCCGAAAAAATTTTCTATAGAAAATCAACATTTTGCCTATTTCCTTTTTAAATAATTAAAACAATATTCCGCTTGCATACCACAATTTATCTAATACCTTTGTAAGATCTAAGTGGATTCGTGCGAGAGAGCTTTCTGTACGGCAAATGCCTGCGAGGGTATACCCACCCCTCCCAAAAATGAACATACCCCACCCCTCCCCCTGAAAGAATCTCAAGCACTGAGATTTTTTTGGGTTGACAGGTATGTTAACAGGATACCCTTTGTATCAGAATACACAGCACCAAAATGTTGTTTGAGTTTACGTGAAAAGTCATCATACACAATAGCGAAATTTGTCCGAAAGGACACGTGATTACCAAAGGGATATTTACAAAGTCTTGTGTGTTTTCATGTGTGGACGACACGTGATTACCAAAGGGATACTTACAAAGTCTTGTGTGTTTTCATGTGTGGACGACACGTGATTACCAAGGGATACTTACAAAGTCTTGTGTGTTTTCATGTGTGGACGACACGTGATTACCAAAGGGATACTTACAAAGTCTTGTGTGTTTTCATGTGTGGACGACACGTGATTACCTAAGGGATACTTACAAAGTCTTGTGTGTTTTCATGTGTGGACGTAAGGTGATTCCCAACATCCTACAGCGGTCGATCATTGCAGCACAGTTTTTCTTGAGTTGTGTGATATCAACTAGAAAGGCAGGGGTTCTTAGCTGCTGTAAATCCATCCTTAGGCGAAAAAGCTTCGTCCGACGACGACAAAAGACGAAAGATAATATATCAATCGGAAATGCGATTTCTCTAGGCAGGAGGCTTTGCTACCTAGCCATCTATCTATGAGAGGCGGAATTGGAAACGGGTTTTGCAGACGTACATAGCCCTCCCCCTCTAGGGCCCCCGAATGGTCCCCCGAAATTTCGATGTGCTCGCAGTTTTCGGCTAATGCTCGCATGCTCGCGCAATTTTTTCCGCCATGCTAGATTTATTTAAAATCTGAAAATGCTCGGTCTTGCATAAAATACGGGGTGCTCGCAAGCTCGCCAAAGACCATTCGAGGTACCTTCCTCTTGATCTTTTCCTATCGAAGATATACAGGCCTTCGTATCCAAGAATCTTAGATAGCGCCTGCATATGGCCGAGGATCGAACGTCCTCACATGTAATGAAATGAAAATATAAGAAAGACCATAGTGTTCCAGACACTCGGCATCCACGGGAACCCAGGGCGTACTGAGCGAAAACGAGCGCTGAGCGTAACGACGCGCGCTCGTCAGCTTCCGGCTCGCACTCGTTACGCTCAGCGCTCGCTTCCGCTCAGTCCGCCCTGGGTCCCCGAGGATGGACACTCGGCTAAGATTTCGGTCCCAGCACACCTATCTAGCGAACTGTATAACACAAAGGTGCCAGAGTCATCCGCGCATTAATGGGGAGGCAATAATCAGGTTCAGAGCAGTTTTTCACGTATGGCCGCCTTTAGTCGCACACGTGCATATAACATCTATTTTGTAACCAAAAAGAAAATTGTGATCTCTCGATAACACTCTAACTTATTATCGAGTTATTAGGAGTTTCACTGATGCCTACGGCAAAGTCCAAGACGAGTAGTAACAGGGCCGTAAAAGGATGTGGAGCACTGGGAGCACTTGCCCCTCCCCCCCCCCCCCCCCCCCCCCCGATAAAATATAAGGAAATTACCAGTAGGGGCGTGGCTGTGCACCCCAATATTTTCTAAATGTTTCTGTATTTTACGGAGCCAATATTCCAAGGCCTGCTACAGCTCTGAGTTACAAGATGTGTAGCTAGAAGGGGCGCTAGCATCCCTCCTCGAAGAATCGCTCAATTTTTTAGACAAGTTTATAAAGATAAAATCAACTTAATTAAAAAAGAGCGCGAATTTTTTATCCACCCTCTGTAATGTATTTACAAACGTTGTTCACAAAATATATTTAAAGATACTTCACTCGATAACTCCGTTCAAGCAAATTAACTAGTTATCAAATTGTTTGTTGAGTTGTTTAGAAAAATATAATTTAGAAATAATCAGCTTTGCTTAAAATTTTACACCTATTACGTCCTTGCTCAATTCTGTGTTTTCCCGTTCCTCTTCTCCCTTCCCCTTCCTCGTTTTATTCTCTTTAGATTCCGCTGCCGACAAACGTCCATGGACACTCAAATCGTCAGGCCAAACTAAAATCATACACAAAATAAATTGATTAGATTTGTACGAACATAGAGAATAAAATATATTGGTACCAGTGCATAGAAACCTATCTTACCTATCATACAGGTGGTTTCCCGTGCCACTTGGCCTCGCGGGCTCAGCGTCCTGGTACAGCGGATTATCTGATTCCTGTGTGCGCGTCTTAATCTCCTGGTACAATTCCCCGGATGAGGCGCCACTGACCGCATAAGGATTTTCTGCGGACTCACGCCCGGTAGGCGTGTGTTGATTCATCAGATTGTTTTGTATCGTTTCGCCACTAAGAAGGAGACTCTTGTAAGTGAAAAGCTCTAATTATGGACACTAATGGCTTATGCCATCGGGTTAAACTTTGTGTTTATCCCAGGACACTTTCAAGTGAACAGCTCAAATTATGGACACCTTATTCGATTGGCCATGTATATTTATCCCCTCTCGTCAACCCCCGGGGAGGACTCCCCTAAAAAATGTATCTATGCTCTTCCTATCCCTTAGGGTATAAAATTCGCCCCAAGTGCTATCCCTTAGGGTCTTCTGGAAATCTGCTATCCCTTAGGGTGTCTACCAGGGGACCTACCCCCAAAATACAGTTTGTAAGACTTTTTCAATGAAATTTCAATCAGTCCTTCTAATGTCAACTTTCAACTAAAATAAAAATCAGAAATAATTCGTTTGTTTTATTGGTCATTCCTTAGGGTTTAAATTCATTTTCTCGACGGGAGCATATGTACATTTTAAAGGGAGCGTACCCCCCCCCCCTCCCACCCCGGGCGGACAGTTCAACTTATGGACAGCTTCATCTTTGCCACCCAGTCAAACTCGGTGATCATTTATTTTTCTCATTAAACATGGACATGGACGATTAAAATAAGGGAAAGGCCCACCCCCACCCCGCATGTCTGAATTTTTCTCTATTTTCGAGACATTCCTAGAAAACCAGTACCCCTGAACTTGCGGAAGTAACAAAACCTATATGTGGAGGAGGCTCGTTATATAGATGGCATTTTACCGTAGATAAGATGGATTTGCCACAGACTCTGCCTGATATCTGAAACACAATATTCCATAGCGTTAATCAATATAAAGTGCTCTGTGTAAGAGCCGATTCGTGAGAAAATCGAATAACTGACTTCTTTCAGATGCTGTATTTGGCAAACGTGTTGCGTAGCATTTTGGGCTCCGATTTTTTTGTGCGTCACAGATGTATATATCACCTAAATATGAAATAAGAAAAATCGGATTCCAATAATACAAAGAGGTCCGTACTCCTTCTCCACTTGTCTCTCCACTTACCCAACCCCACCACAATTCCATTTCTCACATTCTCAGCCATTCTTTACTTGACCTTAAATGTTTACTTGATCGTCAGGGGCTCATAAGTAGGGGCAATCAACTTCCCCACATTCTGGTACTATATAGGTGTCACGGCGTTTTCTAGGATCAGGCTATTTTTAGACGCGCGGATTAGCCAATCAGATGACAGGGAGGAAAATTGACTTTGTCTCAAGGAATCCGAAATGGCGGCTGAGAAGGGGCAAAACGACGCTTGTTTTTCAAAGTGTTATACAATCGCCAAATGCCTCCTTATTTCTGAACCCTTTTAGCCACAGAGAAAGAAACATTTCTTACTAGCCTTGGACTATTTTTTTTCTATAAGTGAATTCAAATGCTGCTACGAGTACATTTTTTCTTGCTCTTGCAAAAAATAAGTGATCATTTGTATCGATCTCGAAATTCTCTCGCTGAAAGTAAATATTATCATATAGATACTGCTAGTTAACTTACAATAGTGTAAGAAGTAAAATACAAAAGTTTATGTCTTGTTTTTGTTAAATATTTTTATTAAACGAGCTCTTCAAAGCTGGAACTGTGTTTGTATCAACACCCATGACCTGTCCGGACTCACTGTCCTGATCTGGCAAGAATTTGTAAGAAACATCCATGTAAAAGTATACTAACATGACAGGCAACCTCAATATGGATATTTGTGTCTTTTTGTAAGTTCTATTTCTAATTAAAAAGTTTATACTAGTTATTTATGATCTGTTCAAATTTGACTTTCCAAAAATGAGGATAGAGAGTGTATTAACTGTATTAAGTATAGTGACTATCCACTGAAGTCGTTTTTCATGTGACCTCTTGGTTGACCAGAAACTAATACGTATTATAATCATTACAAAAAAGGCAAGGAGGGTATAAAAGCATGCATATAATGTAAGAATTTCCAACATTATAGTAATGCACTTTAGTCCTTGTTAAATCTTTCAGAAAATCTCTTGTGGGGAAGATTATGCTGCCACTCAAACAGTCTATTATTTCCCTGTAATAACAACAGTCGGTTATTTTGCTGTAATTGATAATTATATATAATGATAAGGAAAATATCCTTAAGTTTTTCTTTTAATGATAATATCTGATACATTCATGACTGTGTTTTGCGACTCAAAAAGCTTTATTGTTGACTTTTGTTAACTGTAAAATAACTTAGTTTACACATCCCTATTATAATTATCATTGTTTTAGTTAATTTTTTTTAAGTTGTTCATATTAGCTGCAAACATGCTACTCTTACTATTAAATATTAACTGCAGGTATTGGCCTGACAAAATATAGTGTATTAAAAAAGCACCTCCGAATGGTGTCAACCTTTTTCTTTTAAAGTCTGTATTTGTTTCTAACTGTTGACAGATCCAGAAGGATAGAAGTTGTCAAGTGGTTTTCTTCCAGGGCTTATTTGGCCCAATTTGTGTACATTTATTTAGCATGGGTATTTTGAAGCTAAAGGCAAGGGAGTTGGTAGCTATAAAGGGTGAATATGCTAACCTAATGTTGCTATGGGAGGGCTTTGCAGAGCCCCATTCAAACCAAAATGGAATGTTAGAACAGCTATTACTTTCTAGGCATGTGCACTAAAAAAATTAACAATTTATATTGTAACTTAAACATTAGCCCCATCTACATTGATCATGACATTTCTATATCCTTCCTCTGAATATTTGTTTCATTGTAAATCCTTTCGGTTGATTGGCATACCAAGGCTTGACCATATGAGATGCTTTCACTACTTCCAAATCTTAGGACACTAAAAATGAACTCCACAGTGCTACCATTGGCACAAAATGAATGGACTGATGAAATAATCATCATAATCATCACACAATTGGCACAATGATAAAGACCGCAAACTAAAGGAAACCAAGGATCCATAGAACCCATAGAAAACTCATGTCTATATACAAAAAAAAGGTTATGTCAGTCTGAGAAAAAATCTCATAATATTTGATAAGGGGTCCAAGTACCAGGTGGTCAATGGACCTGGAGTCCATTTCCCCAAGTGATATACAATATTTCAAGAGCCTGAAACTGTTTTAGTGACAGCATCATCTTTCCATCAAGAATTTTTTTGAAAGATTTTACAAGGGCCATTACTATAATGATGTCCATTACTTTAATGATGGCAAGCCTTATTACAAGCCAGGATGACAGATGTGCATGCTTTAATACACTCCTGGCCTTTTTTTCAATGATTTGAAATCTTATTATGATTTCTGGACAGCCAAGAGGTCAGTCAAAAGAAAGTCAAATTTGAACAAATTAAGATACCGTAAGTATGTAATACTGTAAGTTTTTATAACAGATTATATATCAAATGAGTAAGTAACAAGTATCAATTTTCGAATTAAGCTTAAATGGAAACAGAATTTACAAAAAAGACACAAATGGAATTCATATTGAGGTTGCCTTTTATGTTAGTATGATTTTATATGCTTTTTTTTTAGGATTTCTTTCCAGATCAGGGCAAGTTGAGTCCAGGCAGGTCATGAGTGTTGATATTTATGCGGATCATGACTAAATTCTTTCTTATACAATTACTTACAGTTTTGAAGAGCTGGTTTAATATGAATGTAAAACAAAAAACAAGACATAAACTTCCGTATGTTACTTCTTACACTATGGTTAGTTAACTAGCAGTATCAAACACCTTAATGATATGATAATATGGCATATAAGCGAGAGAATTTCAAGATCAAAACAAATGTTCACTTATTTCCGAATTTATTGCTGTGCAAGAGCATAAAAAAATGTCCTCGTAACAACGTTTGAGTCCACTTATGGAGAAATAAATAGTCCAAAATGCTTTTTTCTTTGTGACAAAAAGGATTCACAAAAAAGAAGGCATATGATGATGTACGAAGACTTTGAAAAGCAAGCGTCGTTTTTCCCCTTCTCTGCCGCCATTTTGGATTCTTTGAGACACAGTCAATTTTTCCGCCCTGTCATCTGATTGGCTAATCCGTGCGTCTAAAAATAGCGTGATCCTAGGAAACGCCGTGACAGTTATATAATACAGATGATTGCCCCTACTTATGAGCCCCTGGATCGTATATGTCTCTGCAAGAAGTCTTCTCCGCCACACATTACCTGACTGCTGTCTCCTCTCGCTTTCCTATTTGTAGCTTTCTGAAAAAAACAATATTTCATTTTTACAATTATGGCCAAGTTTAAAAAGTTCTCAAACCGCATAGTTTGATTAAGAACTGCGGAGATGAAGCAGAAAGAATGCTCAGGCCTCGTCCGGCTTTGAAAATTTCCCATACCCTTGTTTTCTGTCGTTGTCATGCGCCTTTCGGTAGGCCTTGTATAGGCTTAACTTATCAATCTATAAGTCAAAACAGTCATGCATCTCTCTTATGCTTTTAGTTACCTATAGCTGCCGCATTGCCGACGTCGCGACAAAGGGGGAGACGTTGGGGTTTACTATATTGCGGTAAAAAAGCAAAAAAGATGCGGTAATTAAAAACACTGCGAGATGCGGTCTTGCGGTAAAAAAAATCTGCTTAATTGCGGTCTTGCGGTAAAATATAAGAATATTGCGTTGTTGCGGTGCTGAGGTGCGCGGGTTTTTCCCGTGGTACGAGATAATTTAGCGGGAAACCTCGGAAATGTCGGGGTGTCGTGCATGCCCTCCAAAACCTCGCCCTTCTATGCGGTATGCGAAATTCCGTTTTTTTTTTTTTTCTGCGGAATTGCGGTATTTTCGGAAATGTTGTGCGGTATTGCGGAAAACGAATGATGCGCGCGGCCGGCAGTCTTCCGCTCGTCCTGTTCTTTAAAGCCTGAGCGTGTCTAGCCTTTGGCACGTAAGACACCTTCTTCTGGCGTTATAAAGTAAAAGAAAGGATTTTCAAACGCAATCTTACCTCCAGCGGTATAACAAGAAAGCGGCCACAATTAGGACGACAAGCATACAGACCAGCGGTATCGCTATAAGTGGCGTATTATCAGGTGCGTCACCCTGTATGCATGCGCGCTTGAATTTGTCGTGCGAACTGTTAGAATTCTCTGTGGGGGTAGGGGTGAGGGCGTGGCTCTTTCCTGTGTATGGGACGGAGTATATAGGACGCATCGACGCCTCGTCCTTTGTTGTTGTTCTTGGCGTTGCTGGTGGTGGTTTCGTGGATTTACCTGAGAAACAAAAAATACTATGGTCAACTCAAATGAGCTAGTAACGTAAAAAATTGGCAAAAATTTTCGTTTTTCAAAACGCGGTCACTTCCATTTAAAAATAAAACTAATATATTCCTTGGAAAAAAGTTATTCTTGTCAATTTTACAATAAAATACCTTTCTAATCAGACAAGAAAACGCATCCTCTCCCCCCAACACACACACACACACACATAAACTGCTGGTTTACCGCTCCTAAACTGCTCGCATGTATCATTAGGCCAACAACTACAACGTGACTTATACTTTACAACATGACTTGACTACATTATAACACAGGGCCGAAGCAGGCGGTGGGGCGCTGGGGGCACGTGCCCCCCCCCCCCCAAAAGAAAAATAAAAATCACAAATTGTAAGGAAATGACCATTAGGGGCGTGGCTGTGGCTATGTTTTTGTATTGTGCTCCCCCTGTTACTTTGCTCACAGATGTGGAATACCACTAGCGAGATACCCCCTTTGACATTCATCGTTCATTTTTTTTTCTTATTGCTCACCAACAATGTCGTATAAGGCGCGAAATCCCGCGGCGTTCCCGGTCTCGTCCGAGCGAAAGATCAAAAACAGTGCATGCGCAGATGAGGTTATATCACGTGGCTGACCATGGTCCTTCAACACGACAATTTGATTGGCTGCCTCATTGCTGCCATCGTAAATCTCCACAAAATCATCAGTTGAATTACTAAGTGAGAAATTTGAGAACCGAACACGTATTGACTCTCCCTCAATTCCCATAATTCTCCACGAGCAGAGCTGTCCATTTGGGTAGTTGGAGGGGAAATAAGGGGACTGGAATGAGCCATGCCGGTCTGTAAGTGTGTAGTTACAGCCTGGTGAATGAAATAAATCGATAAAATAAAGCTGGTTAACAACTATTTCAAATCTACTGGTATGCTTGAAGATAGGTATAAACGTTTCCTTTCTCTCTCTAGACAGTGCATTCCTCATTATGGCATTTGAAATCCGTTGGATAAAATAACGGGCTAAATGGCGCCCTTTTTTTAACCTTCAGCATGGCGACAAAAGCCATTCAGTCCTCTTGCTAACAGCATAAATTATTGTAAACAAGATGCTGTTAAATAGTGCTATTGACTGTGTAAAATGGACAACAACACTTTCAAATACCAATCAGTGACATACATCAAAGTTTGCAAACAGCCACAGTAGTATCCTCTGCGCAGTCGTTTTTGCCTGTCTATGCTCGAGCATAGACAGAGGTTAGAACGACTGCGTAGGAGACTACAATCACAGCCGTTATGTTTGAGTTATATCGGGGCTCGATCTATATGCAAAACCGTAGCAGAGGGTTGAAAACTAGGGGTACGTGCCCCCAATATTTTTAAAACTATAAGGACCAGAAGGGGCGTGGCTGTGCCTCAATAATTTCTTAATGTTTCTGTATCGTGCCCCACCCCTCTCCCATATCAATCAATGGCTGTCGTTTTTCTAAATGGTCTAAAAGAGCCTGGGGCGAGCGCGCGGGAGACCTGTGATATTCTAAAACGATAGGGACTAGGCTCCATTTCCAAGATGGCTGCCAGCAAAATCGTAGTAAACACAAATTCCTGCAAGTTTACGTGGAAATTCTCGACTTACAAAGTTCCAGAGCAATAAAAAAGCCAAAAATTGATTATAGCGGGACTTCCAAATATGGTATGTAATGCCTAATAAGGAAATGACCGAGCGAGCTAGAAAAACGACAGTTTTTAAAACAAGATTGACTGATATGCCCAAATATTTAGAGGCCTGTTATAACCTTGATATTTCAACTTACTTGTGTAGTAGCAGTAATGTATTTGATGTCCTTTTCCTGACCTTGTCGCTCCATATGGATAAGGTGCTTTTACGTCATCTTCATTGCCCCAATTTTCAGTGTCATAAAAAATCCACTCTGACGTCACCGTTGCCCATTGGACTTGTTGGCAAACCGCTGACCCATACGCTAACAGATAGAAGGCGCTTTCCGTGGGAAGACTTATTGCAATTGTCTTGCTTCCATATGTCTTACAACAGAAAAATATTTTTGTTGTAGCCCAGTAGTATGTACCTCTTGGAATGAAACCTTTTTTTTTGTTTCCGCTATCGTTGTCCTCATCGTCCCAGTTAACGTACCCGGAGGAAAGACCAAAAGGACATTTAGATGTACTTTGATACAGGCAATATTGGCCTGAAATGTAATAAAAATTGGGATAATTAGGAGTAGGATATATACAGTCCGTCGTAAGGTAAAATATGATGGTATTTATTCTTTTTTAATTCATAAAAAAATAGAATTGGGAAATAGGAAAAATGAAAGTTTATAGCAAGGGTATGCTGTTTTATTTTATACGTTCATTTTAAGTGTAAAAAATGCGTGACTTTCCGTTTGGTGAATATGAGAGGAGGATCAATAGGTCGCCATAAAGAACTAAACATGACGAGAGAAGACGGCTACCATGGCAACGGTATGCTAAAATGTCGAGAGAATAGTGAGACGAGAGGGTGTTGGCTCCGGTCCAGTTTGTCGTACAAGTGATTGAGGACTCCTATTGAGTATGAGAGGGTGTTGGCTCCGGTCCAGTTCGTCGTACAAGTGATTGAGGACTCCTATTGAGTATGAGAGGGTGTTGGCTCCGGTCCAGTTCGTCGTACAAGTGATTGAGGACTCCTATTGAGTATGAGAGGGTGTTGGCTCCGGTCCAGTTCGTCGTACAAGTGATTGAGGACTCCTATTGAGTATGAGAGGGTGTTGGCTCCGGTCCAGTTCTTCGTACAAGTGATTGAGGGCTCCTATTGAGTGTGAGAGGGCAGGCCCGTAGCCAGGGAGGGTCCACTTTCGGTTCTCAATAGACGGGCTATTTGTAGACAAAACTACAAAACTATAAAGCATAAGCTAGATCACTCTGCTATGTAGCCAAATCTGACAATAAACGTCCCGTAGAGATACTGCAAAGGTATAAAAAATTTATTTGTTCTTTCGGAGATGGTCGCATTTTTATCAGAGAACTCCAACCCCCCCCCCCCTCCCCCCCCGGAGAACTTAGGTCCACTTTTTCGGATTCCGCAACCCCCCAAGAAAAATCCTGGGTACGGGCCTGGAAGGAGCGCGAGGGATTGTGGTCTCCGATTGAGTGTGTACAAAATGCGCGAGGGATTGTGATTCCCCTGTTGATTGTGTGGAAGCAGAGGCTCATAAGTAGGGGCAATCATCTGTATTATATAAATGTCACAATGTTCCCTAGGATCAAGGTATTTTTAGACGCGCGCGCATGAACGGGCCAATCAGCTACGTTGACGTTGGTCGCGCGCGCGAGTGACGTGAGGCCGCACGCGCAAACTGCAGTTAGGAAAAAAATATTTTTATCGATCATCCGTCGGTTTTGTTTGTTTACCAAAAGAATTGCAAGCTAGAATTCAAAGTCATAGGTTGGGTTGGATTCATATTAAAAAAGAGAGCAACAAAAAGTCAAAGTACCAAAGAGAGAACATAGCTTTTTGTCTGAGACTGCGCGTGCAGTTGAGCTCACCCAAAACGTCAACACAAAGGTTGAATCTGATTGGCTCATCCGCGCGTCTAAAAATAGCCTGATCCTAGGAAACGCCGTTACACCTTTATAGTACCAGAATGTGGGGAAGTTGATTGCCCCTACTTATGAGCCCCTGGTGGAAGATGCTTCCGACGCGCGTACCAATATCCAATCAGACAGCAGAAAAAATGAAGCCAACTATGTGCAACCCATATGCCCCACAAAAGTCCCATAGAAATGCATTCACGAGTCGACAAGAGAGGGCAAAATATAGACATTTTTAAATCAACCTTTTGATTAAAGGTAGATTCTTAAAACTTCACATTAGCATCAAGGACATCACGGACTAACCACACGGTGAGTTTCGTGCCATTTTATTGAGAATTTCTTATAAATTTGTGAAACTTTTGTGGGACAGCATGGCTGCCATTACGTCACCTCATTTTTTGCGCAGCTTGATTGACATTTTGGAACTATAAATTGTGATCCCCGATTGAGTTTCTAAGTTAGGAATTACGGGGGTTAGTGTTTTTTTCTGTTTTTATTTTATTTTTTTACCGTACCTTGTGGCCACTGCTGTGGTCGCTTGTCGTCGCCTAATATTGAGACCTTCATACAGAAAGACCTGAAGATAAGACATTCAATCAACTCTGGATTACAGCCTGTAATCTGAAACATAGGTCCCTTCTCGTGGGTTGACGTTCATTGACGCTAATTTAATCCCTATGTCCTTGTCCCTCGTGTAAAAAAGATCTTTATTTGTTTTAGAGAAAATCAGGTTCCTACTCCTTCCTCCAAAACTAGGACAAGCTTCCTAAGTGACTGTGCAATAAGTGGGGGAGGGGGGGGGGGGGGGTTCTGTAAAACCCACTTTGCATGCTCGCACTTACCATGGAAACTTACCTCAACTACCGGCATGCAGCGCGCGCTTCGTTTGGTGCAAGCTTGAAAATGCGCGCGCTGCATTCTGGTAGTTGAGGTAGGTTTCTATGGTAATGTGCGCGCAAACTTATAGCTGAAATGGCCTATTTGGAAGGCATAAAGAAATATCTGTTGGATAAAGTTTAGCCTTTCTTACCTATTGACACTGCTTGGCCGTACAAAGCCGTCAACGTGAAGACTCGCCGATCGTCCATTACTGGGATTCTTGTCCTCGGTATCCTGGAATATCCATCCTGTCCGCCAGTTAAAACTCGTCTCCGGACATCCGGACAAAGCACGAGGCAGTCCGTAGGACCCAGCGGGCCATTCGACACCTGACACTGTAACATATTGTGCTAAGTGTTTTGGGGAAAACTAATTTGATACATTAATTTAATTATGAAGGATTATTGAATGAATGTTGATGTTGGTGACGGACGGATATGTTGGTGACGGACGTGCAGCTGAAAGGACTTGTTTTTTTTCTCGTGGTATATGGTTCTCCTTGTCTGTCCGCCCGCCCGCCCGCCTGCCTGCCTGCCTGTCATTGAAACGCAATAATCACATGGAGTAGACTGCCTTTACTGACTAAAGGATATTGAAATTATAAATGACATCTCATGAGCAACGAGGTATTCCCAAAATTGTATGGTGAAACCGTGATCCTTGATCATTCCTCATAAATCTTGCGATCCCGTACATTTTTGGGCAAATGATCCCCGAGAAAATTTTCGCGATCACAGTATTTTAAAAAATGATCCTGGTCCAACATAATTTCGATCCCTGTTCCCATATACCTAGTTACCAAGTTACTACAATGACAGCTAAATACAAGACAAAGGAGTTTGAGAATTTACTTTCGCTTTCGGTGTATTGTTGAAACATTCACCTGAACCGATGTTATAACAATATTAGGGAGGGAATCAGGGAGCCAAATATGACAAATACAACACATTGGCTTGTGCGGCTACAACGGCTGCGAATAGCTGTTGAAGGCCAATCTAGTCGTTACGCACACAATACATCAAGGTTTCAGCAAGTTCCGAGGGCAAATCTCACCTGAATTAATAATTATATGGTTACTTAGCGCCAGTATCACGAGGGCAAGAGGTAGTAGAGTCATCATTTAGCTGTTTTGAATGGAACAAGGCCCGATTTTGCGCATTTGATGTCTAGGTCTTCCTTTTCAGTTCATGTCAAGACGAGTTTACCCTTTTATGTCACGCCAAAGAATTACAGAATAAGAAGAGTGCGATACTCTAGTGTCACGCAACTTTCAACCAATGGACGGAATACATGGTCTTTCGGCTAAGACTGCGAGTGTTAATTATTTATGGCCGAGGGGGGGGGGGGGCAGTTCCCACATAGGGGGGGGGGGGGGGGCTAAAAAAGTTTTGGGTACGTCGATGGGGGGGTCATAAAAGCTTCAATGTGGTTGAAGGGGGGGTCAAAAAGTTTCATCCCTTAAAAGTAGGAAACGTTTTTATTTATTTATTATTATTATTATTATTATTATTATTATTATTATTATTATTATTATTATTATTATTATTATTATTATTATTATTATTATTATTATTATTATTATTATTATTATTATTAGTAATCAAAATGCAAGAAAGGCTGTTTGGCTAGTGTTGCCAATGACTGCTGTTAAGCCGTGAACGCTTTCCCAAAAATGAGAAATTTAACAATATTTATAACTTGGTAGCAGCAAAAAAAAAAAAAAAAAAGCAACAATGGAAATATATGCATTAGTAAAATATACTAGGAATCTAGTACGGCAAGTTATTAGATAATGTGAATGTGTAAAGAGTCTGACTCGGATACCTTTGCTTTAGACACCCCCGCGAGTACCAGATCTGGGAGATCTATCAGACCAGGGGCACAGGACTATTTTATCTTTTATTAAAACAGTCCCATGAAATAAAATATAAAATTGTCCTGCGTGATATGGACTAGTGATATGGCATGCAAAGATGGATATAGGTGTAGATTCATATTCTTTACTGTTTCAAAACGCCACAAGGCCACATTTGGCTTATTACAAAAAGAAATAATGTTTTTTGGTTGTTTTATAATGCATGATTTGTTTATGTATCTCTATATTTCGTGTAATAAATGTAGATTTTTGGATTTTTAAAGAGAAGGAGGGGGGTCAACAAAGTTTTGATGTTTACAAGGGAAAATACTCAAGTGGAGTGGAGCTGAATACCGACCCCCCTCGGCCATTAATAATGAACATTTCCTAAGCAATACAAATGCTTATAATAATATTAATAATGATATTAATACTAAGCAATTCAGAATTTTTTTCTAATTCATATCAGTCAGTAATCAATCGTTCTAGAATACAAATATAATAGGGGGTACCACATTTCGGGGACCCTGTTTTCCTTTATAAACTAGAAATTTTCAGATGGAAAAGATGTTTGTCATTTGCATAGCTTTAAGAAAAACGGGATGTTTACTATCACTATTTTCACGCGAAATGATTGAAAGAAATCTTTGGTAATTCAGCATTTAGCTCATTCAGGGAGTTGTGGCTCTCTGGCTCGATCATGCAAGGCCCGGCTTCGATTTGCGAATGATGTGATTGTCCTTGCTTTGCTCCTTGTAAGGTCAGAAAACAAATATATTCGTGAGGTAAATAATAATGAAAAGATTAGGTTAAGGAAAGGAATGGGTGGCATAAACATATTTTTATTAAATGAATGTTTTTTTCGGGGAAATCGTCCCCAAGCAAGTCAAAATAAAAGGATCGATTCTATCATCCGTATATATTTATAAGATTTTATAGAAATATCGATGCTTTAAAAAACTTGCGTAGAAAATACAACTCTTAACACCTTTCTCCTCTTATTTGAGAAGATTTTATTCGGATAGGCCAATGGTTGAGAAAATATTAGATGCAAGTATAAACACTTGGTATATGTAGATTCTTTTGCCCTTTATCTGGGCATGTTACCAGGATGGCCGAGTGGTTAAGGCGTTGGACTTAAGTTCCAATGTACGAATGTACGCGTGGGTTCGAACCCCACTCCTGGTAAAACTTTTTCTTTTTTTTTTCTCTCATAATTTTTTTTCACACTGACATTAATGTTAAAGTATCTATATTGACTTCTTTGAGTCGAATTTTATTCATTTATCATAAATAATTTTGTAAAATTAACTTTTGTGTTTTCAAAATAGTCGCAGAAGCCAGTCAACCATAATACTGCCAAGTGCTTTGCCTAAAAAGGGAACAAAAATAACATTTAAGCAACTATTGGGTCACACAATAACTAACATAAATTTTCGGTTTTTTTTTTTTTGCTAATGCGTAGAAGCGCCGCCGCTCTTGCGGTATTATTATTGTCTATTTATTCAAAGTCGGTAGCCATGTGGCCTGTGCTCGGGTACCCGAAAAGAAACCCATGCCAAATTCCGTCTACTTGTATAAAGCAACATTCGCTTTAAAGCTGATTTGACTAAAAACGTCAGGACAAAACACTTTCCTGACGTACAAGAGTTTGTCACTTTTGTTGTAGGTCGGAGGCAATGACACTGGCAACTCCGTTCTGATGATTTATTTGAAAGTAGGGCGTCGGCGAACAGTGGCGCCAACTGCCGGTAGAGTCCAAAGATTATGCCTCCGAAATCTCTTGATGGCGATTCCGCGCAGGTCCGTGACAGACCCACGTGCAAGTGACTGCAAAGGCCCTTTTATCGAACGATGAGACATTCAAGTCCGTGAGTCAAAAACCGGAAGCATTAGCCATGTGGGATGACTTATTATCAAATGACATATAAAACAATGCTCTAACATGATATAGAAAATATTTATTACATTCCCTATTATCAACTAAAGTTATTTAAATTATCAAATCTAGTGAAATCAGCTCGGCTGCTGCATGCAGTTGATGAGCGGTTTACTGAGCATGCGCAATAGCACAGGCCGGCTTGGAAGGAAAAATGGGTTCTAGTAGAAACCGAAACCATATGGGAAAACTCTAATCAGGATGATTTTGATTTGAAATAATAAGCAAAATATTCCTTACAAATCATATGCAAAATGCCCTTTTGCGGATAAAGGGGTCGGCTTTGAAATGCTCGAAGCAGTAGAAGTAAACAAGCAAATTACAGGACTATCGGTCCTCAAATACTCCATCATATTAAGATCTAAGTGTATTTATTTGGCATCTAAAAAGCGATAATTTTTTTTTAATTATTTTATAAATTAAACAGAAAGCTTAAAAGAAAGAAAACACAAATAAGAAAACAGTCATTGGATATATGACGAGAAGATAACATTTCCTTTTCTTAATTCATTCATTAGCACATTTAGTGTAGTCTCTCCCCAAGGGTTGGATAAGTAATAGTGAGCGAGTGAGTACATGAGGCCAGCTCTTTCAAAGTACTTTATATTATCTGATCTCACAATATAAATATATCATATCTATATTTGAAAATACATAAAATTACACTATCTAACAATATTTACAATATCCACAAATATGTAAGGAATGTTTGTAAAGACGTATGTTTATTCCATAAAATGCATATATGTGAGTTGTTATTCAAACCATCTCGTCTAAATCAATGTCATCAAGACATAGACTCATTCTTTTCCAGTAGTTCTGAATCTCGTGAAGTTCACTCGGTGAAGCCTGGAGCACATCCACACTACACCTTTGTAACCTGGCCCTCAGTGACGCATTCCTGTCCATGTGTTTACGCGTTTTTCTTTTACCGTTTCGCCTTGGTGACGTCATCGAGCGTGCTGGAGCAGCCGGGTTTCCTGTGTCCTTTTCACTCCAAGCACGAGAATGATTGCTTAGTGTGCTAGTGCACGAACTGGGAATTGCTGTTCTTGAGGAATCTGCTCCTATTCGATCAGCCTCATTAGTTTTAGCATTTCCGTTTCGCTTTTTCTCGTGTTTGTCTCCCACGTGATTTGGGATTTCAGGCAGGATTCTCCCATTGGGTGTTGACGGACTGATACTTCTATCGTGACTCTCATTCCCCGTAGCCACAGTAGCTCCTGAACTTGTACTATCACGCTTTTCAATGCTCGGCACGCTATTACTGACTTTACGGTCGTTTATCTTACGCAGTGCCCTTCGCCTTGCCTCTGCCCTTGTTACAGTTTCAGTTAGTAGCAATTTCTCTGTTTTAGCCAGAGAGGTTTCTTCACAGCTGGAAAAGTCCTTATTGCTAACACCTACGCTATTCAAATCATCTCCAAACTGCCCAACTAAATTCCCGTTAGTCTCTTGGTTATCTCTTGGGATTTGTGGTAGTTTTTTCCGGCGAATTTTGGGCAAGTTGCCACCTGACCCTGTTCCATTAGCAGCGTCGTTCACAGGAGTAATAACATTCCCGTCTTGTTCTACGACCTTGAATTCCACTGTTTTAACGTTTCCGTGTCTTTGTTTTGTTCCTTTTGGAGTCTCAATAAGGTCCGGCTTAAAGGTGGTGTGTGTAGGAATCGGTGAAGATCTTTCGACGGAAGCATCTACAGCCGAAGCATTATCATTGTTTTGCAAAACATTTAGTCTATTGCGTACCGCATCTGGCGCAATTTCCCTGTCTGTCTCACTCAGTATTCTACTAATACGGAGATTTGATGTCGGCATATTGCTCCCCGAAAAATTAATTTGCCTTCCGCAACATAATAAATTAAGTATAACAGCTTTCAGCTTACGGTTAAGTACAACGTATATCAGGACATTGTAAATCACGCAGGACTTGGCTACTAGCACAGTGATATGAGATGCGGTAGGGGTTATAATAGAGTCAGCTGTAAACGCCTGTATAAGGGAAACAGCAACATAGGGAACCCACACAATCATTGAGAAAAAGATCACCACCACTATCATTTTGGCTGTTTGAATATGCGTCCTTTTCATAATAGGGAATTTTTTGCGGACGGCGTTTGAGTTTGTCATAGTCCTGCGTGTACTTTTCCGCACGGCCATGAATATTTTTGAGTAGCAACAGATCATCAAAATCAAAGGCATTAGGTATAAAAATACCGAAGCAATGACAGAATAAGCCATGGACGCTGGGTTCTGGTCACTGTACTTTATGAAGCATCCGCTAAAGTAGAATTTTTCTTCTGTAAATGAACTCCATCCCGCAATTGGAGGAAACGTGAATAACAGGACGTAGATGTAGATAATGATTAGGATTATTCCTGCCCTGGTCCGTGTTATTCTCCAAGCTTTTATCTGACCAGGTTTTGTGATGTAGAAAAAGCGATCAACACTTATCGCAGCCAATGTACTCACACTGTTACTTATAAAGAAATAGTGCAAAAATCCATAGCCGAGGCAACCAGATTTTCCCCATAACCAACGGTTGCTTAGCGCTGATGCTACGGAGAGAGATAAGTCCAATAAGGCCATCACCAAGTCACAAAATGCGAGATTCAAAATAAACAAGTTTGTTGCAGTCCGTAGTTTAGGGTATTTCCACAAAACAAACACGACCAAGGAGTTCCCTAAAGTCCCTAATATACCGACGATTAGAAGATACGCAACTGATACTTGTCGAGAAGTTTGATAAACGTCCGTTGAGATGTTTGCTGCAGTTGTAGTAGCACTCATGTTTGTAAACCGGTTGGAGACACGCGCCAGCGACGCTAAAATCTCTCGTTTTTGAAGCCATAAATCAAAGCCTTCATCCTTTCGATGTTGAGGATTAGTGTGTAGACATGCGTTGTGTTTCACATGTCGCAAAACACACTCCAAATAGACGTTAGGTAAACAACCGCGGTGTAGTATGTTTGGAGGTTTGATTATCTTTGACAACTTTTTCAAGTATTTGCTTTATCTCTTGATTGACCTGGTAGCCAATCAGTGCGATCAGACCCGACACTAATTAGCATAAAGATCTAATTAGTTTGTCTGCTGTGTGTAGAGTCCTTTATTCCGTTTATTTACCTTTTCCTGTGCGCTTTATTAAAATTTCTTATGAGGTCCCTTGCACATTTGGGATACCCACAGTGATGCTTTATCTCCCCAGATCTAAATTTGAATTTTTTCTTACCGCAGGTACTTGATACCGAAGGCGTGAGCCACCGGTTAAGTGATTTTGCACATAAAAAGGTGCAAACATGATTAGAACCCCTAAGCGGAGCACAAACAAGTTTATCGCTCTATTTAAATTTGTGGATACCTCACTAAAACGAATTATTCTGCGCGCGCAAAAGTGGTAAGCACGCAAACACTCATCACGAGCCTCGACACGCGAAAAACGAATTATCCCCAAAATGGACCTTAAATTTGACCTTGCTGGCTACTGTTGAAAGCATCTTCCACCCCGGCAACTCATAATGGAGTCAATTCTAGCTACTATTCGACGGAAATGCACAAGTGCATCTTTTGTTGTGATCAATACCAGAATACTGTAGAATAAAACTATTTGGTATTCTATAACATAAGTATAAGGTTTCGAGGTCGAGTTTTTTGAATACCAAACCGAGTATCAATTACCTAACTACACGTAACCCAGACAACAACCATGAAGCCGCAATTCACTATCTCAAAGAAAAGGGTAATTTTCGTCGTTTGTAATTTGGACGAATTGTTTAGAAATTGATCTGATTTGTTTGAGGTTCCAAGGTCAAAATGTGGCAAGCGATGGTGCATGCAGACAATGCGTTTATTGTATTTCTATCAATAGAAAAGACAGAATATTCTTTAATTAAATTTTGAAAGGATTTCGGCGTCCTTGATATACTGATTGCTAATAAAATGTTTCGCAGTGGCCGCTATAATCGGATTATGCGGTATATCGTATAATGCTCTCATTAATAATGCTTATGGTTCTAAACTGTCATACCGTAGATGATCTAATGAACGCCCCCTATCTAAAGACTGTCTCCTCTCTAATGAAGGCCCCTTTAAGCATATTTCTTCTAACCAACGCCCCCTACCCCCCTCCCTCCCTTCCAGCTTAAAAAACACAAACGACATAAGAATTCCGTTAACATAAATCAGCTTTAATTGCCTCCTTGCTTAATCTGAGCCTGGCTTCTACTGGGTGAGACTATACTGGTCTCTCTATTTAGTGGCCAGCGAAGCTCGATGGCGTTTGGATCATTTAGGGACGCACAGGGAGCCCGAAACTTGTCATCCCACAATGCTTCGCACACTATCCATTTCAAGATGGCGGACATCGTAAAATATTGCTGCCTTGTAATCGTCGTACAGTAGCTGCTGTTTTTGTTGCTAAACCAGCACCATGGTTAATGTACTTAAAGGTGTACTGATTGACTGGTGAGTTGAACAGATAAGTGCGCGGATCTGTGTATTGCAAAATCACATAAAAATGTTTTTGGTGGGTTTTCATTTCTAAACTTATGTCTTCGTTTGTCTCTCTTTTAAAACTGCAAGCAAGCTTATGTTAGTCATAGCTGTCAACCCAACTTGGACGGGAATCGTGTGAAATATAACAAATATGCGAAAAAAAACCAGACAGCCAGTGCGGGTGAATTCAGAGAATGTATGAACATTCTTACAAAAATTAGGATAGAAAGGATAGATAGTTCATTTAAAAAAGATTGCATGGCAGCTAAAAAACGCTGAATTGCGCAATTTACATCGAGTAAAAAAGAAAAAAAAGGAATAAAAATATAACTATATATATGTATATTACAGGTAATAGACTAAAATGCGACTTTGATAAGAGGAAAGCTATATACTATAAAATGAGCGAGTATGATATGTTCAGTTGGGATTATACGTTAAATTTAGTGGTGCAACTGGATGCCATGGCCGGGATGAAAGATCGCCTAAAACGTTCGGTTCAGCAGCGCGGAATTGAGAATGTTCTGGATTGTCTAAGACTATAACTACACTGGTTCTTAGGTGGTAAGATGTTCACTAGCTTATGGTTAGGGCAGGTGGAAATAGACGAGAACAGATTAAGACAGAGTTCACCCCATCTATCCTTCAAAGACTGTAAGCCATAGCTGGCAAGGCAGTCCTGGTAGTTAGCTTGTGGCGACACAATGGACATTACTTTTTTCTGCACTCTCTCGATCTCGTCACTGAGATATGCCGGGAGGGCATTGTGGAAAACAGGCTCGCAGTATTCTAAAACTGGCCTAATAGTGGAAAGATAAAAGGCAATAATGTCCATAACAGGGAGTTGGGCTCTTTTTAACATTACAATGAAGCATAGTCGCTTATCAGCCTTTTTAATACATTCGGAGACGTGGGCGTTCCATTTGAGGTCTTCTGTTATGGTGACTCCAAGGATCTTTGCATTCGTGACAACGGGGAGCTCAAAGTTGTGGGTGATCTTCTTAAAGTCAAACCTCAGCTCCTTGCACTTTTCAGCGTTAAGTTGCATTCCCTGAGGCTTGTATTCCCTTAGGCTTGTGATGAGGTCCAAAATATTGTGACACCCTCCTAATGCGGGTGAGTTGACAGCTATGGTGAATGCATCATGAAAGAAATACGGCTATTGGGGTTCTAAAATAGGAGAAATAATCAAAAGAATGAACAGAATTGTCTTTGAATTTGGCTTTAAACCAAAATATCTTTGGATGTCTCGGAATACCAAATTAATCATTTACTTACTTTAATCATTTACATAATCACCATAGAATTTATCATTTTCCAGAAATTTACTGTAAGTAAAGGCATGAATCTTGGGGAGGGAGGGGGGGCAGCTGAAACTGCCCTCTTGATTGTTTTAAGGAAGGAAGGTGCATCCATTCCCCCCTCCCCTTTGCTGCAACTGTGAATATGTATTGTGTTTGAAAGCTTGTTTTATCTATGCTAACCATGCTGTTCATTGTTACTCTTCTAGTGACCCAGCTGTAAAGCAATTCTTACTCCATTTGGATGAGCATAACGTGCTTGGAAAAAAGTTTGTCATCGAAGATTTGGATGAGACCCATTTATTTGTATCTGCCGACATTGTTCCAATATTGCAAGAGAAAGTGTGGGAACTTATGGATACCAACTCTTTCAACATTTCTCAGAGTTAGACTAGCCAGGGATGTTATTGGAGGATAGTATTTATATTATTCAAGCCAGATTGAAAATCCCTGCTTGAAAGCTATCAGGGTTTTGACATAATAACTTCACCATTATGGTAATGCAAAAGGCATGGGAATACGTGTAGGTTGATTTTTCAGGGATAAGTAATACATTTGTTTGAGAAAAAAATGGCATGAAAGGCAAAAAAAAGACAATGCATGGAGATGTGAGACATAGAGCAGGACCCTGATGCTAGAACTGTAAAAGAAAAACAATTTGCAGTAATTACCCCAAGAACGTAGACACCATGAAATCACCAGCCAAATCTGACCCATGTATTTAGAGTCACAAAGTTATCCATCATTCCAATGCATTATACACAAAATTGATGGATCTATATAAAGATAGAATGAATAGGCAAAAATAGAATTTACAATTTATATCATTGAAAGTGCACTCTTGCGGGCCATACATTTCCAATTACAGAACCCTCAAGATGTGAATAAAAATAGGGGTTTCAAGGAAACTCAAAGCGTGTTAGAGTGGGGTTTGAGTCATCCGAAAGTTTGAGTTAAACCCAGACAGTATATGGGTTTCTTCCACTTTGTAAAGCTATTCTCTCAATTTTCTCGGAATAAGATTGAATGGGTACCCTGTGCTCATCCTTATTCCCCCTCGTCCAGACTATTGCGTAATGGCATGCGCATGCGTACAGCGGTCATACCCACGAGGTTTATGCAACACCGCACGTAATTTGCGTCCATTTTGCCGGTTTTTCTCGTGAAATTTGGACGAAAAATGGACCTGAGAGATAGAAGCGAAGGGTTTGAGAGTAGTGTACCGAGTCCACCCATTGGTATGGATTATTCTGGTATGTTCTAGATCCATTTTACTCTATTTTGTAGTCAAACTAACTCGCACATGAAGAGTAACATCAGCACTTTTTCCGTCAAAATCGACGGATGTTTCCTTACCTCAAACCAAATTGACCCTGTCCTGCCAATTGGTAACCTTCAATGAGATGTTTTAATAAAATGTGCATCTACGAGCATTCTTTAAGTGGAGGTTGCACGATCTCCAAACGACAAAGAATGCTTGAGCAAAAGTTTACTTTGCCGGCCGACTCACCAGCCCATCGTAGACAAAATGAATACTCGCATAAAATTAAATAGCTACGCTGGCTTGCTTTAGCCTTCAGAATTTTTTCCTGCAGTAGGTATTGCAAGTTGTGATGATGTAAAACGAACACATACTCGGTGCACGGGTGATAGGATAGTTCAGTGTTTGTTATGTATCGTTTGTTAAGGTGTTAAGGTGGTTATGTAGTAATATGTGTTTCAGGCCCATTTTCGTTTCCTATAAAGTAAGGTAACGGTACCTATTATCGGACCCTTAAGATTTACGCTAAATATCTTGCGCATAAACACAATTGAATCTTAGGTTTTACAGCTGGAAATCACTGATTTTTAAACATAATTCGATCTATATAAGGAAAATTCGATGGTTAAATTCGGGATAAAACAATCTTTAGTAAGAAGTGTTGTGAAGCCATATCATCGGATGCTCTTACCTATTATTGGACACCCTAGCCCTATTATCGGACAGCAGATTTCTTCTAAAAAAATATCGGGAAAATCATGCTTCATTTTCAAGAAAATACAGCAGGCAATAATTTTTTTACTAATGTACTTTGCAAAAGTCACGATAGAATTAAGTTTGAGACTCTTTCTCCGCTGTAGCAAGCGATTCAAAAAACCTGCGCACGTGTGTGAAAAACTGCATGGTGAAATGTGCTTTAGCTTGGCGATGAAATTTGCGTTGAATCCTTCAGTGATTGCTCGGCTGTCCGAAAATAGGGCACCGAGGCTAGTTACAAACAATTCTAGCTATCCCAAAGTGTCTACGGAAACAGGGGCCCAATGGCATCCTGGGAGATCAACAACAAAATGGATTCGCTGTGCGACTTTCATCACGATCGGTAAATCTTGGATTTTTTTTTTACGGCTTCTTTTTGTCCTCGCATATTCAAGTCAAAGAGAGGATTTCAATTGCCATTTTGCGGTGCATGAGAGTAAATTATTTCTAGTTTTGCGAAACAATTTTAAACATTCATAAAAAGTTTGGGAATACATGTTTTCTGAGTGTTGTTTCTTCGACTCGATGGGTTATTTTTTTACTTGTTTTTCTATCGTTTGAGATATTTATGATTTTTTTTCACTGTCTGATAATAGGTACCACTACCTTATATACCTGGAAGCAAAAAAGAGGGCCTGATACATGAACTGTGTAAAATCTTCATGTTTGCAAATGAGATTTTTTTCTCCTGTGATTGTCTAGAAAACAATAGTTGTTAAAAAGCAACGCTCTGTTTGGCCCACAACCTGTCTTTAGTTTATTTCTCATTAGTATTAGTTCTTCGTGCTGAAATTCTTTATATAGCATAATAGCCCAATTTCTAGTTCCACTATGACCGCTGGACTTACAGACTAAGGATGCGTAAATACAGTGTAAGCCTCGACTTGAGGCAAATTTCATGCGCATACCAGCAAGAATCCTCTGGAACTTGGAATAACACAATGCAAAAACCTGTGAATACTATTTGCAATCCATTCAATTGAAACCAAGGCTTGCACTGAATTTATGCGTCCTCTGTGCCTTTGGCTAGCAGGCACAACGGAACTCGAAACTGGACTATTATGGACTGAAAATATGAATTATGCTTTGGAAGCTGCTGCGATTTGATTTGAGCTTTTGCTTGTTTTACCACGAAGTCACTGAAGCGGGGGTAGTTCTCAAATTTAAGATAAATAAATATTGCCTGATACACAGGCTAGTGGTTTTGTTTTGTCTTAGTAATTACAACTGACTTTTGAGGCCGTTTCTAGCTCTTAGCAGCATTTTCTTCATGCAGTCTACAGTATATAATGATCCTAGCAATTATCATATAATTTCTCACTTATTGTCCTGTCATTCTTGCTTGCAAGACCTCGGCGAATACAAAATCCTTGTCTCGTTTGGGAATAGCGCATAGTCAGACACAAGCTTTGGGGCGGTTTGTCTGGCTTTGATTGTTTGTTTGATTGACTACATGCTATTCCCAAACAAAGAAAGAAATTTTGGATTCTGGCAGGTCGCACAACAAAAAAAAAATTTCTCAATTATTGTCATGTCATTCTTGCTTGCAAGATTTTAAAAGTATTTTTTTTTAAGATATTTCTTTCTTTGACAGGTTCACCAAGACCAGCCCTTTCTCCCTATCTCAGCATTGACCCAACATACTTGAACCAGGTAGATAT
The DNA here is from genome assembly GCF_932526225.1 of Nematostella vectensis. NCBI lineage: Eukaryota > Metazoa > Cnidaria > Anthozoa > Actiniaria > Edwardsiidae > Nematostella > Nematostella vectensis. Next base: position 6,842,850 of record NC_064044.1, read on the forward strand.
GCATATAGTACAGGCCTGTACCCAGGATTTTTTTTTTGGGGGGGGAGGGTGCAAAATCCAAAAAAAGTAGACCCTAATTTTTCCAGGGGGGGGAGAGTGAGTTCTCTGAAAAAATCTTACCACCCCCCCCAAAAAAAACAAAAAGGGATTTTTTTTCATGCCTTTGCAGTATCTCCATGGGACGTGGAGATACATGATCTAGCTTATGCTTTATAGTTTTGTCTACAAATAGCACATCTATTGAGAACCGAAAGTTTCGGCCGTTGCGTTCGCACCCCCTGCACCCCCCCCCGGGAACAGGCCTGTAGTGTAGAGCTTAAAGCTGTCTTGTCCAAATATCAGAACCTTTAGATGCCGATATTCTGCTCTCTTCATGTTTGCAATTTTTGTAAAAAAAAGTCCATTTATTTTTCATGATTTTGCAATTTTTGGACTTAAGCAAAACGAAGGGAATTAAATTGTGCTCTAATTATAAAAGCTATAGCTATAAGTGTGCATTTAACAGTGACCGCATAAAAAAATCCATTTATTATTAAATTTCTTTGTTGTTGTTATTATTATTAGGGAGGCGCAGAATTTGTGTTTCCAACAGACCAGAAAAAGAAGCGTGGATGGGGAGAACGGATGTTTTCAAGTATTGGTACTTCTTACATGTGTGGTATGTTGGGCACAGATTGTTTTCTGACCACCCTTTCCAAATACCACATCTTTGATCTTTGATTTTGACTATGATATAAGCATCATGGTTTGGTCTTTATTTTTAGCAATTATACCATTTCCATTGAGGTGAATAGTGGCGAAATATTTTTCGAGAGCCAAAGGCTCAAGGTAGATATTTTTAAAGCAGCTATCCACCGAAATGGAAATGGTATAATTGTTTTAGTGTATAGCTTTAGAGCAATTTTCTTTTCAGAAAAACTTGCAAAACGACTGTTACACCTGCCATTTTGCTTGATTTCAGGGCACAGGAAAACATCCACCTCCTAGGAGGTGTATATTGCATTTTATCCTGAATTTTTCAACCAATCAAATTGCTTGTTCTTGCGAGGTTCCTGAGTTTTATATACTAATTTCATTTTTCTATGGTATCTCTGTATGAAATGATCTGTATCTTTGAAGCTTCTGTATATTTGGTATTATTTATTGTTATAAACTGGGTAAATTAGTCTGTATCTTACTAATACTGGTTATTGTGCTGGTGTCCTAGACTGTATTTGTAATAAATGGTAGTCAGTATGAAACCAAAACATATTTTATATCCGAATTCTTTGTTGCGCGACCCCAAGAAATTCTTAACCCATTTCTTGTCTGGTAATAGTGTGTAGTCAATCATACCACCGTGACCAATCAATTTTCTAACTGTGTGCAGTCGAATTGCCTTATGACGCCATCGATTGGTTTAGACAGCTGATTGACCATGCGCTATTCTCAAACAAGACAAGGAGTTTGAATTCGCCGAGGTCGTGCTACAATGAATTTGCCTTTAAAACTATTACCTCAATTAACAAAAAAAGGGTTTTGTTTAAGTGTTACATTTTTGTTAACTGCAGGTCTTGCGGCTGGTGGGTCGTTGGGATTATATGAGGGACTAAGAAACCCAGATGGGAAAACCTTCAAGCTGCGTTTAAATAGGTGATTATTATGGCACTGAAAAGGACTTGAAGAAGGCCAATCGCACCATTTTATGCTCCCAAATCCATTTCCATCAGCTAATTCAGGAAGTAACTGAGGAAAATTCAATCAAATGTCATCACTGACTTCAATCGTGGATGGCTATTTTGAAGTTTTCCCGCGAAAGAACCGCTATACAGTTGTATTTTCAATTGTAAACAATAACAAAGGAGTGGTTGATTGATATTCTTTATTTTCGGCCAAAAGTGCCTCAGATACCCTAAACAGGCCAAGAAGCTTCAAGTGTTGATTTATTTTTCATGATTATTTCCCCTTTCAGCTTGCACAGTTTTTTCTTATCACTAAATTGTACCTGAAACCAAATCATGCTGTAAGCATGTGCAGTAGCCAAAGTTATTACCTAAATTCCTTTCCTTTCATTTGTTAATTCTTGTTTCAGTGTACTAAATGGGTGTACAAGAAGAGGTCCTTTTGCAGCTAACAGTCTTGGGGTGATAGGTGAGTCAGGCTCAAATTTGCAATGGAACACATGGTTATGGTCAAAACTACAGTACTTTTTGTGGAGGAAGGGAAACCAGAGAGCCTGGAGGGAGATGTGGATGACCAGATATATACATTAATTCACTGAAACAACACCAAGTGTTTTGCTTTGGTAAAGTGTAACACTTGACTGATGCGTGGCTGGTGTTGAAATTGAGCTTGAAATATTACAATTATGCTATAATCCACACATTTACCTCCAACCATGTTTTATGTGTGCCCCCCCCTCCCCTCTGAAAATTTATGAAGCAAGAATAAAAATGAAGCTTGTTTTGACACTGTGTTTTTGTCTGAAGCACTTCTTTTATATTCTTTCAGCGTTGATGTACAGCAGCTTCGACAGCCTTTATGGCAAGTTAAGGGGCGAGGAGGATGAGTTGAATTCTATCGCTGCTGCAGTCACCACTGGAATGATTTTCAAAAGCACAGGCAAGCTTTGTTGCAACACTGAATTTGATGTTTATCTGAAAAAAGTTAAGAAAATACTGTATGTTCCAGGTTCTTAGAATGCAAATTAACGCTAACTCAGGGATGAATGCCCTTTTAATCCAATCAAATGTAGAGATAGCAGTATCTATCCCTAGATCAGGGCTAACCTTTCTAGGAACCGGCCAATGTTTAGTAGTTAAACCTCATGACCTTGTCCCACATTAAGAACATATCTAATACATTAAAAAAAATAATAATAACTTTGTATTTTTACTCTGTTTTGCTAATTTGAATGCTGAAAACCTCCCCCAGGGGCTATTTTTATCACGCCCGAAGAGAGGGGCTTATTAGAAATTGAGATAATTCATGTAGTCACTCTGTTTTGTGTTTGATATCCACAGCTGGCGTCAGACCCATAGCCATCGCAGGTGCTTTGGGAGGATCCCTGGCAGCAGCCTATCACTTTGGAGAAAAGCTTTTAGAAGGAAGAGGACAGACGATATCTACACCAAACTGGGCCTGAACCTAGCTGCAGTAATTTATTTTTAAATCCTGTGTTTACAAGATGTATTAGGCTCCCCCGTGTGCTGTAAGCTGGGTCACATATGCTGGTGTCAAGTGCTGGATTTTAAAGACAATGGGCTTAGTCCTTTGGATGAAATGGTGTTTGATTTCACCCCAAGTGAGTCAAAAGGAAGGGCTAGAAATTCATAAGCACAAAGAGACAGAATTATAACTTCTAGGATGCCTAGAGACATTGAGGAATAGCAGTGATAAAGAAAACCAAAAGATCAGATGTTCCCAAACAGTGGCATGAGCAGACATGCAAGTAGGATGTGTGTTGGCCTCCTAATGGGCTGGTAACCAGGCAAGCCACATTGAAAACGTCATTACCAGAAAGACTAATGAAAGTTGATTTAGGAAATTGATTTAGATGCTCCAGAAGTTTAGGAAAACTGATTGAGGAGAGATACACAGTACCTGAAAGGCAGAAGCCCAGAAGGTTTGCAAAAAGTCGCTCAAAATAAACTAGTGATTTGTGGAGATGGACTTTACAATGAAGCTTTCACTGTATATCACCTAACTGACTATTGTGGCACCAAATTTTCAAGGAAGATCATGGCAGTCATTCCGTGTTTTGGTCGACCTTCGTCAGAAATTCGAGGATTTTTTTTTTTTTTGGGGGGGGGGGTGGGTATTTCAAACGCTGAAAGAAGGATTGAAAGGCGAGATCCTCAAACAAAAGCCGAGTATGTGGTTGTGTGTAAAGCATTGTTTGCTTGGCCCCAACGTTTACATCCAAATACCAAGAACGATTGCTTCCTGTGGCAAGAACCCAGGTATTGTAGGTAGGTTTAAAGGAATGAGATCGAAGTTAATTTTTACAATCTAGTGGTTTAGCAGTTGCATCAAAATTGTAAATTATGGTAAATCTATTCCACTGTAAATAAAGAGCAGTATATCATTCCCCTGAAGACTATTGTGTTTCGTCTTCATTTCGATGCATTTAAACAGAAAACCTTGCAAAAAAGATAAGATATATTCTTTATTGGTAACAGGTTAAGTGGTTTTCAAAATCTCGTGCGACCAAATGTAGTTGTTGAAGTGTAATAGTCAAGCCAGACCAAAAGAGAACAAAGACATTACAGTGTATTAGTACTAAATAGTATTTCACGGGTTTTTGAAAACCAGTCTACTTTCTTCTTCATATTGCTAAAGCAGCAAAACGACCTGCGCCTTTCCTAGCAAATCTTCAGCGACTGCTCCTGGATAGTAACACACATATTTTAGTATATTTGACAGGCTTTTTGCTACTCCAGACCTGAAGCTATCAGGGATGCCCCCCCCCCCCCCCCCCCCCTCACCCCTATTTTCAGATATCTGGCTTAAGTCTTTTATTCTACTACGCCCTGAGACGCCTGTAAAATATAGGCCCGACTCCAAAACGTCAGAAATGCAAACTAAACATCACCAGACCCGGATACTCATGGATTCCTCCAAGGCACAGACTATCTCCAAAAGCGCATCTAAGCAATGTAATAGAATTGACTCTTGTCAAAATATCAACCTTGATGTCTGACCAATTCGTAAACAAATGCTTAAACTCTTCATTTCAAATCAGTCCGGAATACAAGGAACTGATGGCCATTGAGAGAAATTGTATCTTCTTTCTCCATTTCTTTGAAGTGCGCGTGTTCAGGGTTTTTCCGTCATGTCGAGTCACCATGTTTAGCCTATTTTGCATACCTGCACTGCATCTTTAGAGTCTTGGAAACACCTTGACAGGCGGGCAATCTCCTCCCCCAGAATCATAACAGTTTTATATATATATATATATATATATATATATATATATATATATGTCTCTTTGCCCCGAAGCCAAACAAAACTTTTCCAGGTCCAAGAAACCCTGAATAGCCTGAAAACAATTTTTGAATAAGATTGGGTAGCAAAGATGGCTTGCATTGGATAGTATAAGGCCATTCACTAGAAAATTCGTTTCTCACTTAATGAAGCCCAGACAAGGAATTATCCCACTGAATCAACCTCAGCGTGCAAAAACATCCATAAGCACAGCATTAATTATGTCCAAATATACTTTATGATGTCCTAAGGCACTCTCCAGATGTGAAAAAGCTGTCACCAGTTTACTTCCGGAGGTCCGACGGAAACCTCAACAATTAAAATACAAGAATCTATTAGAATCCGAGATATTTAACAGGCCATCCGCTCTAAATTATCAATCACACCCTCAAAGAAACTTTCAATAGAGACACTGCTTTTAATATTTTGAAATAGTTTTTCGATAAAAATCATCGCAGATTGTTACTAAACCGACCGGAAGTAAACTGGTGACAATGCGGCTTTAAGTGAATTACAAGCAAAACTGTTGTAAGCAACAGGCAGTAGCAGTGCCATCACTAGCAAAAAAGGCACCGCAATGCATTGTTGGAAACTTCAAGGCATACCGTCTTGGGTCAGAGGTAGCTTAGCTTAACTGGTGGTGTTGGACTTGAAATAGGGGGGGGGGGGGGTTTCTGTTTTTCTTACAATTTTGCTCAAAAGTACCCAGGATTGAAAGGGTTAATTGATGTTTACGCTATATCTCGTACGGAGATCAATGTTTATATAGATTTTACCCCCCCCCCCCCCCCAGGTTCTTCAAAGTAAAAGTGCTCGTCTGAAAATTAAAAAAAAAAAATTCCCCTAAAATATACCCCCCCCCCCCCCCCCCCGGGATTATAACTTTCTAACTTCTCAAGCTCCTTCATCACTTAGAATCGCGACTGAGATTCCTATACATCATTTATCAAAGTGCTAGCAAAGCCCATGGGTCACATTCGGCGTATTTACCAGGTTATTGGATGATAAATAAGCGCCGACAAGGATCGAGTTGTTGTTGCTGTATTTTAACCTGATCGATTCGTACTGGACTCGTACAAGGAAAACCCCAACTGACACAAATCATCCAAATTAACCCGGGCAGAGCTCGGGATAACAGCTTCAAGTGGAACATGTAAATGGTTTCAATTTCTGGCTTTGTGTTTATCGGTATTTTCTTGTGACCTTAAGAAGGCTATCCTCTTCGATTGGAATTCAAGCCTAAATGCCTTCTTTGTTTAAGCACTAATTACAAGGTAGGCTATAGGGGACACTTTCTGCATTTATTTCCATGCAAAAACCTTATTTCGTCACATTCTACGCGTAGGGCAGAGCTCGTAAGAGCGAAAGCAAGGTAAATACATCCAGTTCAAGTAATCACTAAAACAAGCATTAGACTACATCACTTTGGAGTAAAGTTGTCCTATAGCCCGTGGTTAGGCTAAATTTTAGATCATTTTAGAAAATCACAGTCCAATCAGAAGCCGGGCCTGATCTTAAATTGATCTAAAATATCTAACATTCGGCCAATCAGAGGCCGGGATTTCAGTAAGTAAGAGAGAAACAAAATGGCGGTAAATTGTCTTCTGACTTTGCGCACGATGTCTACATCATACGAAGTGGAGTGTTCTTCTACTCGTGAGGGATTATAGATAAGGGTTTAATTGATGATTTCGGTGGATCTCGAACGGAGTCCAATGTTTATATTATGGATTATTACTTTCTAACTTCGCTCGCTCATTTTCACTCAAGACTGAGATTCCTATACATTATTTATCTAATACTTGCAAAGCCCTTGGGTCACATTCGGCGTATTTGTATGGGTAGTCATACAGTTTTGAGTTCAATTCGGGATTAATTTGCACGAGTGAGTTTTTTTAAAAAGCATCATAATTGCACGAGCCGTCTTCGGCTTCGAAATCGAACTGTTAAACAGGCATTTGGGCTTGAATTCCAATGTAAATAAATTCATAACAAACTGAGGGAAAGCCCCTTTAATTGTAATAACAACCATAAATGCAATAAATAGTAAACAATAAATGTAATAAACAGGAAATTTTAAATGTAAAATTTAAATGTAATAATAACCCAGCCTGCTCAACAGGCGTTAGTTGCGTAAAAAAATGGAGCACTGTTTGCAACACTGTTTTTTTTTGCTCTTGTTTGAATTCTATTGAAGATATCAACAAGGAGACACTCGAAAACAAATTTCACAGCAAGCGCTCTGTCATCACGTGCTATAACCAACCAATCAGAATTTTAAGATCATTACTGGTAGCCAGTGTAGCAAGCCAAAAGGGTTGGAAAAGAAGAGAGGAGACAAGGCGCGCTAGGGAAGGGAAGGATGAGGGAGGGCTCCCTTTCTCTACATCCGCTCCATCCTTCTCTCCAGGCGCGTAGGATCTCTCATTTTCCCAAGCCCTTTGCGCTTGCTACGCAGGCTAACTACAGGCTTTCCTTTTCCCATCTCGCCCCAATCTCCCTATTTTTGGCCGAGCGCTACGTCCGATAGAACGGCTTTTCTGGGGCGCTTTTCGAAAGCCTGTTTTGCAGGCTAATAACCATAAATGTAATGAACAGTCAACCATAAATGTAATAACACGTCGCCCATAAATTTAACAAAAAGTCAACCATAAATGTAATAACACGTCGCCCATAAATGTAATAAACAGTCAACCATAAATGTAATAATACGTCGCCCATAAATTTAACAAAAGTCAACCATAAATGTAATAACACGTCGCCCATAAATGTAATAAATAGTCAACCATAAATGTAATAACACGTCGCCCATAAATTTAACAAAAAGTCAACCATAAATGTAATAATACGTCGCCCATAAATGTAATAACCCACGACAACCATAAATGTAATAACACATCGCCCATAAATTTAACAAACAGTCAACCATAAATGTTATAACACGTCACCCATATATGTAATAACCCTCGCCAACCATAAATGTAATAACTGATAAAGCAGTCACAAAGTTCTTTTATTAGCTCCATCATGTGTTTACTCCATCATGTGTTTACTCAATTGTTTTCTTCGAGCCTCGCCTGAAGGAGGTTAATAATCACGTCCTGCCCTTTAAATAGTAAAGCAATTAATTTAGTCCAATTCAAAATAAGAAATGTTCCCAAGTTAGTTTTCCCCAGCCCCCTTAACTAACGGTCAACCACAGGAATCCTGACATGGCATTGCTTGTGCGTATTAGTTATTCAGATAAAGAGGGCAGCATTGCAAGGTTCACAACATGTCTCATTGTGGGTCTTCCATGCGGACAATTCCACGGATGCTCCATCTCTCCCATGTGTCTCACAATCCCTTGCATCTGGGCGTGGCTTAGAGCAGTGCCAACCATGATTGACATCCTGCACGCGCGGCTTGCAAACATCTTGCGCACGCGCGTGGGTCGACACAGGATTCCCGGTGCGTCACTCAGCATGAAAATGAGTTCTTCAACGTCTTCGACGCCAAAAGTCCAATTCTTGCTTGTTGGCACTGACACAAGTTTGACCTTCTGTGTTGCAGGGGCATCATCGTCTATTTGAAATTCGAAGCCGTTTTTACGGAAGATCTCGAGATTATCCAATAGTATACTCTCGTTCACTGCAGTCAATTCGAGTTTTCTAGGAATTATAAGGCGCTGGTTTCGTAGAACTGTGTTTCGCTGCTGCATCTCGAAATTGTACTTCTCGTCCGAAGCATGCTGGTCAATAATAAATAAATCATTATCCAGCTTAGCGAGGATAAAACCCAAGTTAAACTGACCGACAATTTCCATTCTGGCAAAAGATCCTCTTTGAATGTTTCTCGTTAATTCTTCTTCGGCAGCAGAGTTATTCTCAGGCGAAATTTTTGCTCTAAAAATTCTCACTTTACCATTCTGTGTGATTGAAGTGTTAAGACTATGTAAGCATGTCCTTAGCTTTTCCATGCTGAACTCGACCTCGACCGTCTTTCTTCTTGAGAAAATAACTTTTAGGTCTTCATGGTCGTTTGAAAAAGTCCCTCCTGTTGATGGAGTATTTGTAATGTTTTCTGCTTTTTTATTGCTCGAAGTCGTTCTTTCTGCCATTTTAGTAACTTCACGCGTTTCTTGAATATTCTGTCTAGTGTGAAAACTCTCCTCTTTCAAATCACTTTGCATAACAGGAAATATTGACGAGCTTTCTAATGCTAAGCTATCGTTTTTATTATCTTTCTTCAGAAGCAGTATCTCCTTTACTTTCGTGGGTTTATTTCCCCTGTGGACTCTCTCCTTTTGTTCTTCATGTTGACCTGCACTAGAAAGGCCTATTTCATCGTCACCTTCAATTATTATTCCTGGGATCTTAGACCCAAAATTTCCAGAAAACTCGCTATGAATGATTTCTTTATCCTCGTTCTTACAGAAGATTTCAGTTAGCCTAGCTTGTTTTGCAACCGGCTCACTTTGTTTCTTTTCACCGGAAGGAGATAATTCTGAAAACTTTCTCTTGAATTTTGACAGGGAATTCAAAGTATTTTTTTGCCTCACACACGTCTTTTCGTATTTACCCACTGAAAGTCCAGATACATTGTTGTTGCCATGAAGACTATTAAGACTGTTGCTATGGAAACCACCAGAAGTTGAAGCACCCGCATTGTTTCCACTGGGGCTGTCTCCAGAGGCAAGTGAAAAGTGTGAGGCCTGTGTCGGCGATGGCAGAAGTTTAATTTGCGTGAACATTTTTTGATTGACCTCGTAAGTTGATGTCCCTGGATCAAACATCTTGATGAGTGACGTGCGAAGGGTGGCAAGAAGTAACGTTTCTTGTTGGAGAAACACCTGCCTCTTGTCCGGTGTAACATTGACGTCTACTGCATCTGTAAAAAGAGTATCAGGAACCTGCTATATGATGAATGAATTGGTGATCAGGGTCGAATCAGGGTCTTGGAAAGGGAGGAGTTGGAAATGTTTTTCCGGACAATTCTGCTCCCCTATACCGCCTTCCTGGCTACTATTTCGTATTAATTCCCGTCCCTGTATCTCACATCAAAATCCGTATTATGGCCAAGAATAAGGACGAATCCCGGTTCCCGTTATATAAATAATACAAATCCCAAGATTTCGCACAGACATCATAAGCGCCGTTGTCGTAGGTGAGGTTCTATTCTATGGCGCACCGTTTTTTGGCATAAGTCAACAAAAATAACGTGCATAAAATTCCTAGGAATGCAGCCAGTCTGGCTATTTCGAAATTCCATAGGCTGTCATTTGGACTTTTCGTAAATGTTTTGTTTTGTTTGCTGGAACCGAGAAGCCGGCCGATCCAGTGCCCCTTGCCTCTTAACGCGCCACAGGATTCCCAATGTTCGAAAACAGGCATTTACGAATAACCATACATGACAGCCAGCTAGCAGGCACCACTTTTAAAAGCTGTGATCAAAGGTGCACCTCCCCCAAAGCAAAGAGATATTAAAAGGAAACTTTTATTTAAAAATAGAAGAATCTTACCTCTCTTTAGCGATATATCCAGCATCACAAAAGGGGACTGGTGTCTGTTATACATGTGATACACTTCACTCACCACGCGAGACACCTTAGGCAAATCACAAGGGCGTTTATTAATGAAGAAGAACTGTCTATCAGAGGAGCTTCGCCCAGAGCCGTGGTCTGCCTTTGATATGAACCCTGTGATCGTGAATGGGTTACTCTCACTGTTAGAGACTACTGAAAGGTTGAGCTCGGTGCAGTCTTCCTCGGATGGCTGGAGTTGCTTGAATGGTAACAGGGACTGTACCTGAGAGAACATAGATATTATTTACAACAATAAGCAATGCCAATAACAGAGCCTATGTAGCATGTCTTGCACGTAAAGAAAAACTTGTCATGACTTGTAACAGCTAGTCAGCGAGCTAGTGCGCGGTTCACAGAAGAAACACAATTCTTGTAGTAGACACTTCAACTTTCTTTATTGATCATTTAACCAAATTGAGTTTAAAAGTTAGTGCCATAATACTACTATAGCCAGGAGGGGGGCATGCTTAAAGTTCGCTCGCGCGTTAATCAACAGACAACAGATCATAAACAGAGGGCGTTATCAATATTAAACTTCGCAGAGAACAGTCAATGTTTATGCGATTGCTCTAGATTTTTTACCAAATAAATCCACCAATGTATGGTGAGTGCAAACATTTAAAAATTGTATTTGTATTAACACGCAATAATGTAGTAGCACATAAAAAGTAAACACATGTTTTGCTCATTTGAGACTGACGCAAAATTGAGCGTTAGCTTTTTGACAACACTACCAGAATCAGTTCAATATGTGGTAATACAGCCTCTGTGAAAGTTAGAAAGAAAATCTGTGGAAGAGAAAAAAAATTAGATATATATTTAGAGTTCCGACCCGAAAAATTGACAGCGAAGTTCAGTCCGTTCGAAAAGCGTTTATGTTAGCTTTTATTACCCGAGTTTTTGCAAATACAACCGCCAATTGTGTACGATAACTCATGTCAAATTTGGTTTGGCTGAGTTTAATAGAAAGAAAGTTGTAACATTTTAAATAACACTACCATATTAGAACATCTTTCCGCAAAACTGATAAAAATACATTTTCCGCAATATTTCAACAATTAACTGTGGAATTTTAGAGATATTTGTCAATGATAAAATTCGGTCCTTTAGACAACTTCTATGATCGACTAGACTACATACAAGCGCTTTGTTGGGGAAGGGGAATTTTTCAAAGTGAGGGACTATCTCGGGTTGTGTATGCAAATCGAGAGCGTGTTGGAAATGCACACATCAGTGAGGGGGGCGCAAAGACGAGGGTCAAGCCTGAACTGTTTACAATACAACACAATAAGATCTCGTGCGTATCAACGCAATTCAACGTTAAGAGCTCTTGTTTTAAACATTGCATTTATCGACAGGTAACCATGTCTGCGTTTTGGAAATTTCTTCTTTTTGCGAAGTTATAAGGTTTAATCAGGGAAGTGTCTGGTTTAATGTAACGAAAATTGGGTATCAAAATCCAAAGTCAAACGATTCTGAGATCCATTTTCTTTTGAACAAAAAAAAACTATCAAAATTTCCAGACACGGTTTTGTTGCCAATCGTATTCTGATGTATATTTTGTGCTTGGGCAGGCTTCAATTTATACCGCCATGATACTAGAACTCGTATTGCAAACACCACTTGTTTGGTCAATTTTCAGGGCGCACTTCATATAGGGTTAATAATTCACTAAAGGGATACATGCTCGTATTCTACATTTACTCTGCTTTAAAACGGTATATTGCTAGCAATGTCAGTTATGATGTCATGAGCCAGCCCTTTGGCTAGAAGGGGGTGGGGAGTGGGAAAAATGCGACTCAAGCAACGAGGGGAGCAACTAGAAAAATACTTTTCGCGGCTTAGTGGAAACGAAGCTTCTATAAACTACAATCTACAGTATTTATTCCGACTTTTAATAGGGAGGCTTGAAAACTGTGAACATCAGTTTTTGCACATGTATTTAGCGGAGCCATTCAGGGCACGAAGCCGCGCGCAGCGCAGCTTCATCTGCAAACGAGATTATTATTTCGGAATGTCCGTCAGTGTTTCCACGGGGATTTAGCGGAGCCACTATGGGGCACGGAGCTGCGCGGAGCTTCATATAGAAATTTATCTTAAGGCTGCGAACGAAATTATTATTTTTCAAAATCATTCCCTACGGGATTTAGCGGAGCCACTATGGGGCACGAAGCAGCGCGGGGCGGAGTAGAGAGAAAATGCATATTTAATAAATTCACGAAATCTAATTCAAAATATGTCAAATTTGAGTAACAAGAAACAAGAGATGCCATGTTTTCTTACAGTACGTGGTGACCTAATTTCTAACATTTTAAACCCTAGGAGAAATATGGAAAAAATTATATATAATATATATATTTAAACAAAAACAGCGTCACATGGCGCCTTGAAGTCTGAGGAGTTTGTTCAAGAAAAATCAAATAGAAAAAAAATTTGGAACGCTTCACGAATTTGCGTGTCATCCTTGCGCTCGAATCATTCTGATCTTCGTGCCCAATGTTAGATCAATTTTAGAACATTTTAGAACAAAATGGTCCAATCAGAAGCCGAGCCTGTTCTAAAATTGATCTAAAATGTTCTAACATTGATCTAAAATGTTCTAACATTGATCTAAAATTTCTAACATTCGGCCAATCAGAGGCTCGGATTTTAGTTTGAATCTTAGAGCGGTAGAAAAACAAAATGGCGGAAAGTTGTGATCACTAAAGTTAATTATCTGACTTTACGCTTTATTTATACGAATCGAATCGACAAAACTTCCTGGAGTTATCGACATCAAGCTTCTTTACTACCTCCGTCACTCTGAAGGTGAGATTTTCGGTCCGGTTGTTTTAGTTTTCGTGTTTTTTGTCCTCCCCTCTAGCCCACTCGTAAATGCATGATTTAACGGATCGCAAGACACGAATAAAACAAACTTTTCGGTTCGATACTTCTATTATATTCAAAAATAAGTCCAAGTGTAGTGTTCTTCTACTCATGAGAGATTATAGACAAGGGTTTAATTGCTGCGATCAGTGGATTGCGTACGAAGTGCGATGTTTATAAATTTGAAATTATAACTTTCTCACTTTGAAGCTAGTTTACACTTATCATCGAGACTGAAATTCCTATACATCATTTATCTTGGTGCTAAGAAAGTCCTTTGGCACGTTCGGCGTATTTACTCGGTTATTACATGATAAATATGCACCTACAAAGGTCAAGTTTTTGTTGTATTTTGACCGGATGGATTCGTACTTGGCTCTGCTAGGAAAACCCCAACTGCCACACAAACCATCCACTTTAATAAGGTTTTCGCTTGGAATTAAATGCAAATACTGTCTACCTTGTCTTTAGTGATTGAATAAAGAATAATTCGAGTTGTTTCAAAGGTATCTAGGCTTGAATTCCAGTAAAAATAAATTCAAAACAAACTTAGGGGAAGCCCCTAGCTGTATAATAATTAATTCTTGTGAAAGAAATTCTGTATTTATTGCTTTTATTATGCTTGTGATTGTCTGTAAAGATAAGTGTAATCAATTGTGCATGTGGAACATGTATTTAGTTTGTTTCATAGCCTATAATTACAAAATTGAATGATTTTTAGAGACACATTTATCTAGAAGCTGTATAGATTGTGTATCTAACCCGAAGTTTTGCTTTGATTTTGATATATAGACATGCCTCCACCAAAGCCTACCTTCAGGTTCCGCCCGAATGGGGAGCTGGAGTTTGCGGCCACACCTAGGGCCAAGGATGTGGCCCAATTGGTGAAAAAACAAAAAAAAGAACAAAAATTTGGCCCAAAGCTGAGTAAAGAGGAGGTAGTTATAATTTACTTTTGGCAATTTTATCAGCATTCTTGCAGTTATTCGCAGTTTTGGTTTTAATCTGGTATTCGTACCAAGGCGTCAGGGCTTAACTGTGGCTGTGTGGGGTGATTGTATGTAATGGACGTTGGTGCATGGGTTAAAGTGTGTACGTGTGGCTATTTTATATGGTGTATTGCATTTAGCGCTGTAAGGGTTGGAGTAGTGGCTATGTATGAGAGGTAGAAATAGGCTAGCAGTGAGATGTTACGGGAGAACTGTGTGTTTGACCTTCCGAGGAAGGTGATAATTACATGTAGATAACTTATGTAGATGTATGCATGTGTACATGTAGATAGGCAGTGACATGCTGGAGTCACCCCATTCCATTAAGGTGTGCAGTTATGTAGGCATTCATGCCGCATTCTGTAATGGGTTCGAGTCCCATATGGTCCATGGTGTTCTCCGCATGTCAACTGCATGGTTTTCATTCACATTTCCCATTTTTTCTATTTTTCACCACTATTATAAATTTGCAGTGTTTTTCTTAGACTCTTTTGATGCATTTTGTGACTGTTTTTTTCACTCTTGCACACTTTTCTCCTTCTTTTCTCCTCCTTTTCTTCCTTTTTCCCTTCTTCTCTCTTTTTTTTCTCCTCCTTCCTCTTCTTCTTCCTCTTCTTCTTCCTCCTCCCCTCCCCCCCTTTCGCTGGGGCGGGAAGATTGCGTGCCATCCTTTGCGCTTGCACCGGGCTGATGTTCTCTGTTAATCGGACCAATTTTAGTATATGTGCTGCCGGAGCAAGCACGACCACACGGAACTGCTATCATATATATAACTACGGAGTTCGCCAACCCTTCGCCGTGTGGTAGCCACGGTCCATAATTAAAATAAATACTTTAAAAACATAGACACAATGCTCAGGTATTAGGTTTAAGGTGTTACAATATAGCAGTATATATTTAAAATGCTTAAAATGACGGAAAAAGCATGATTTAATTACAATTTTAGTTTATGTCTCCCTTAAACGCGTCATCAATGCGTAAAATTTGCTTACAATTGTGGCCAAGCTGCGCAGACTTATTGTCAATTGATTCATCTATTCATCTCCACCAACAACATTAACACGCGAGCCAACATATCATCATCTCGGAGGTCAGTAAATGTAAGATGGAATTGCTATTTTGGGGTACTACTTCTTAGGAATCAAGTCCTATGAGTAGGAACCTTTGGCTAAACCTTTTAATACTTTTGCGTTTTCAAGCATGGAAGACCTTAACTTATTCAGTCCACAAGTCTTTTTCTAAACCAACGAGAGCAGCGAACAATACATAGACACCTGTCTCTCTCAATACTTTGTATACGCGAAAAAAGCTTCACTATTGCAGCAGAAAAGACTTCAGAAATGTGGCTTTAAAATTCCGTGTAACAGAATATGAGTTCTAAACTAAGCCAAGGAGAAGTTTGTCTTAATCCCTAATTTGTCGTACGACTTTACAATATAACACATCTTCAAATTAAGAGCGTCACATTCAGTTGTCATAAAGATAGACTAGTACATCGATGGAATACCGCTGTAGTTTTATTTCTTTATAACAAACACATTCTACTTCTAATAAAACACACATAAACTAGTCCATGGAAAACACATGCTGATAATACATTTACGAGTAATAGAATGTACAACAGTATAGCGCGTTCGCGTGTATTACTGGACAGTGTAAGAAGCTCGTGAACATTTTACCCTTTCTACATCCGATCTCTATTAAATAAAATCAAAATAAAGGCTCCCAGAACAAGTCAAAAGCAGTTGTAAGTTAATCATATTCGAAAATATCATGCATGGGAACGTGCTATTTTGAGAAGATTCAATTATACCGCTGCCTGACAGAGGGCTCGTAACGTCTGCTAGACGTTTGGCTAGACGTTGCGTGACGCATTACCGCTATCGTTTGTTTGTGTTGACATACAGGCCACAGATGCGGGTATACTTAGAGCGCTTTTGTGGTTATCGGTTTTGCAATATGGATCATCGCCAACGAAATTTAAATCTATTATATGAAAATGGCTCTATTAACTAACTAGACTCGGTTATTCGAAAATCAGAACTTCGCTTATTCGAAATGACTAGTACCACGTTACTTTATCCTGTTCCTCACGCACAATGTTTCAAGTCACCGATTCCTTAGGAGTAACAGGTTTTTTTTTTCATGTAAAGAAGCGTAAGTAAATGTTATCGCCAACAGTCGACCGTAAAGGCAAGTTCACAGCGTTACAAATTCCGGTATCCACAAGAGCCTGTTAGTTAACGAACCGATCTGAGATATTAGAGACGGTTTGGTATTAGAGACGGAAATTCTCTCTGAAATCTTACCTGCAAAATAGCCAGAGGGGCCACAAAGCAATTATACTATCTCGTTTAAGGGTGGTTGTCCTGGATCAGTTGTATAAAGCTCATGTTTACGAAGAGCAAAGTGCAAGTGCAACTCAGACAATCTGCCAATCAAAATACCAATATTGTGCCGCAATGTTGCTAAGAAAAGAACGGTTGGTTTGACTGTAAAAAAGGGGAAATATGGGTTTCTTTTTCTCTCTCCCTTTCTCTCCATGAAACCAAAATTTACATAACCCCAAAATAATTTCCAAGACAAAAAACACCCAGACTCTCATCCTTAACCCCCTAAATAAGTTTTCTAGCAACAGTTGAAATTAATTTGCCAAATTTCTCATCTTGCAATCCCTTCCCACAGAATCGTTTTCAATGTCAGTACCCCCTCCTCTACAAGTGCCTCAATTTGGAAAAAATACTGCATCGTGTCTCACCTGTTATCATTTAATTCCTTTTAACTTGTGACCCCCTTTCCCCACATTATTGTATTCAATGTCATCCCCCTTCTTTGCAAAGAGCCTCATTGTAGGAAAATACTGCATTGTGTATCACCAAAGACAGCTATGATGTTATCCTTAAATTTTCTTACCTTGTGACCCCCTCCCCTCCCACAGAATTGTTTTCAATATCATTGCCCTCCTCCTTTCCAGGGAGCATAGCAAGGAATTTTTCCTTGGGGGGGGGGGAAGGGTCAAAGTGATTTCTCCAGAACATTCATTCCCAACTGTGACTAAAGACTAAGACGTAATAGCTTTATTGGACCGGAAAGGGGGGGGGGCCCTGGGTAGCCCTCCTGGCTGTGCCCCTGCTTTCGTTTTCAACAAGCCTAACTGTGGCAAAATAATGCAGTGTCTTACCTGCTTAGGGCCAAACACAGCTGTGATGTTATCTTTGATTTGTGAGCTTCCATGAGTTGACACAACAGTGGATCTCCTCCCTGAGACATGGTTAGAACAAGTGATTCTGGTCCCTGCACTGATAAGGCAATACCCTTGTAATACATGCACCAGCTTGACAAACTCTTTCTTGATGTTTCTAAGGAACTCCTTGTGGCGGACAGGGAGGGTAGAGAAAAGGTTAAGAACTGTTACCATTGTTCCTTGCTCCCTTGCACAAGGTAGCTTGGATTTCAGTTTACCATTGTGGTCATAATCCAATTTGGTTCCTGCTGTCTGTGAGATGTGCCGCGTAGTGATTGACAGGTCACTAAAATGTAAAAACACAACATTGTATTTAGCTATATATACTAATCTCACCACCCACTACTGATTAACTTCCCAAGCCATTATAAGAAGATCAGCATGCAAATTGCTTCACTGAGTCCCCAATAAACACATAAAGTACTTGGATATGAGGATTAAGGGGAAGGGGGGCTTCAAGTGGAGACCAGGCTTTTCAGGAAAGGTTGAGTGGAAACTGGGCTTTCTACAAAAAGTTGTGTGGAAACCGGTCTATCTGTCACTCTTAACACGTTTGCACATACTTTTGCGTGTTTTCTTAACACTTCATTTTTATTATCATTTGGTCAGCAAAGGGTTATCATATCCAATAATGAGATTATTTGGCTGCTTAATATAGGTGATAGTAACAGTGAATTATTTAAAATTGGGAAATTGTGGCCACAATTACATAATGTAGGGGCCTCTTAATAAAGGTTGGCTGCTTAAAATTGAGGATCGAATTCAGAGCGTTCACAACAGAACCCCCAAATCCTGTTATCCTGATAGAAATGTCCCACTAATCTATCCCATGCAACATTTCTATCCGGAATCGAGCTTTTTCCTCAAATCCTTCTATCTGGATTGCTAAATCATGCATCACGAAAAAACTATTGTGGACCCTCACTGTAGTGTGCACGTGAAAATGGCCAAAGAGTGGGACGGGTTCAGCTATGACCCCGCCTACCAATGAAAATCCTAGTTACACCCTTAATTTGGCTGAGACCTTTCTCAACGACAACCACGTGATTACAGAAACGAACACTCTCACACAAACAACTAATAAGGTAGTGGTACCTATTATCAGACTTACAAAAAACCCTAAATATCTCAAACAAAAGAAAAACACGCTGAAAAATGACCCATCAAGTCGAAGAAACAACATCCAGAAAACATGTGTTCTCAAGCCTCGGTGCCCTATTATCGGACAGCGGAGGAAACACCAAACAATTCAACATCAATTTGAGCGATTGCCAAGCGAAAGCACATTTGCTGTGCAGCGCATGTGTTTTGAATTGCTTGCTACAGCTATTCTATTGTGACTTTTGCAAGGTATATTTGCCAACAATTATTGCCTGCTGTATTTTAAAGAAAAATGAGGATTTTTTTCACGTTATTTTTTGCGAAGAAATCTGCTGTCCAATAATAGGGCTAGGTTGTCCGATAATAGGTAAGAGCATCCAATAATAGGGCTTCACAGCACTTCTTACAGCTCTTAACGATTGTTTTTCCACGGATTTAACTGCCGAATTTTCGTTATCTAGGTGGAATTATTATGTTTAATAGTAAGTGATTTCTAGCTTTAAAACCTAAGATTCAATTGTGTTTAGTACGCGATATTTTTTTAGCGTAAATCTAAAGTGTCCGATAATAGGTACCATGACATTAATACAGTATCAAAATAATCCCCTCTTATCAACTACCTCAGGGCACAAAGAGAACTCAGAGCCTCTCCTCGAAATCCGAACGTCTCAACAGCCGACAAATCCGAGAAATCCTTCAGCTTGGACGTGTAGTGTTTCAGCGTCAAGGCCTCGAAGTTTTGGGGTTCCACGCCGGCGCCATTGTCGGAAACTTCTATGGAATGACTTCCATGCTCCTTCAGTCTTACATCCACACTCGTAGCTCCTGCATCCAAGCTATTCTCTAATAACTCTTTCATAGCTGTCGCCAGGTTTAGTACAACTTGTCCAGAGCATATTTGATGCACGGATTTACGATCTATTGGAAGAACAGATGGGGCTTCGATTTCGCGCCCGTTTTCACTATTTGCCGCCATCTTGAAAACACTGTCGCTGTAAACCACAGGGTGACCTATCATGTGGACCCATTCGAAACATCAAAACTTTTAATAATTCAAAATACAAATGAAAACAAAGAAGTACATAAACAAAAATCATAAATCGGATATGGAAATCTATTCTATTATCTTGGCCTGATTTTGTGAATATACAGTCGAAGCGAGTCGGAGCCTGAAACTCATGGGTACACTGTGGTCGTCAAATCGGAGTCGTCTCGGTTCAGTAAAGTATTTGTTATGTCCGAGGCAAAGGACAAAATCAATCTTTCTTGATGTGAGTATGCCTCTCTTTGTTTCATTTCTATTCTTTGCTTCATTACGTGCAAAAGTCTGAGGCATGAACTTGCTTTTTACTTTGCGTTTAGGTGTTTCGGAGGGCAGATAAAAATGGTAAGCGGCTATATACTTTCAACCCCTACACACACACACACAAATATTTGTCAATTAAAAAATAACAAGAAATTTAAAGAAATCCATGGAAGAACACTGAATCTGCTCACCCCCCCCCCCTTTCTTAAAACCCTTGTTTTGGCCCCCCTTGTTTGAACTCCTGGGTCCGCCCCTAGCAATCTTTGAATTCAGCGGCTTTTGAAAAAGGTTTCCAATCTTTGTATTATAGAAGCAGCTATATTCTCGACAGAGGTTTTGTTGCGTTCTGTTTTTATTAGCTTGTATGAAAGTCTTGTCGCGTAAAATTCCGTCCGTGCCATCACGTATTAGAGCTTCTGCTTCCCTTCCCGGAAATCAATAACTTCTCAATGTGTGCCAATCAATTTGAATTTTAAGTAATTAATTATTCATAGTCTGAACTTAGTTCGTTTCACTTTTACGAACTTCCGCGTTTGTTTATTTTGACTTCTAGAAGAACGTCGTTCCTAAGCAAAATGCGAACATCAGGGTACCTGCTTGTCACTATTTTACCTCTCTTAGGCACAATGCTCCTAACAGTCTTTGTCATCGTTTGCCTCGCTAAATACAGGAAGTGGCAGTATATCGAAAAGCTGATGCTGTTAGCTTTCCCAGGGATTCTAAAGATTGAAAAGAAAGCGACGGGGAACATATACATCTTTGACAACATAGAGTTGACAGAAGTAAATATGCGACTTGCACATCTCAAGTGCACGGCAAACCAACTTGTCAACAAGTTGTTGAAATCCTTCTTCCGAGTGCTGATGATGATATGGCTTACAACCGCGGCCGTCTTTTGGCAGACCTTGCTTATTGACTTGTCATACGCATGCAACGAAAACGACCCCACCAAGGACTGCTTCGAGTTCAAGACCATCAAGGATGGTGCTGGGAGTTACATGGATCAGTTCAGCGCTCCTCCAGTTGACTGCGACAACCCTAACTCAAACATCAGTGGGCCCGTGGTTTGTTACCGACTTGTTTTCAATCTCGGTCTTGCGTCTGGAGTCAGCTATGGATTGTTCAAAATCATAACTGTAGTGGTAAACATCATATCCCTTGGTATGCTTCTGGCAAAGAAGGGTAGTCAGGTAGGCAAAGTGCAGGCAGCGATCCTTTTGTCGATACTCATCATAGAAATCATTGCCATTGCTGTTTTGTATAGTGTTGATGTTCCCCTGCTTAAACTGCAGTCTCAACAGATGGCTCAGTTTCTTCAAATCGTATTCACGATTTTGATCGCAGGGTGTGTTGTGTTCTTCTTTCCGTGGAAGGAAATGGTCGAGTTGAAGCGTGTGACACAAGGTGATGATCAACCTGCTGCAGCTGTTAATGATGGTGCTGATGTAAATCAGACGAACGGACCAAACGAACCTTAAGTTAACGGGTCTAGCAGACATAGACGAACAAACCAGATGGACATCCTAGCAGACAAACGAACCAGCAGGCACGAACGATCCAGATGTACAGTAGCAGACAGACGAGCGAACCAGATGGACACTCTATCAGACAGACAAAAAAAATAGACAGTCTTGCAGACAGACGAACGAACCAGTTGGACAGTTTACAGACAGACAAACGAACCAGATAGATAGTCTGTTGACAGACGAACCTTTAAATGTAAATCTAGCAGACAGGCGAACAAATCAAATAGACACAGTCTAGAAGAAAGACGAGCGAACCAGGGTACATGCTATTAGACAGACGAACGAACTAGATGGACAGTTTAAAGCAGACAGACGAACGAACCAGGTGGACAGATTAGCAGACAGACGAACGAACCAGATGGGCAGTGTTTAGCAGACAGACGAACAAACCGGATGGACAGTCGGGTTGACAGACAAACCTTTAAATTAACATCTAGGAGACAGACGAACGAACCAAATAGACACAGTCTAGAAGAAAGACGAGCGAACCAGGGTACATGCTATTAGACAGACGAACGAACTAGATGGACAGTTTAAAGCAGACAGACGAACGAACCAGGTGGACAGATTAGCAGACAGACGAACGAACCAGATGGACAGTCGGGTTGACAGACAACCCTTAAATGTACGTCTAGCAGACAGACGAACAAGACAGTCTAGCAGACAGACGAACAAACCAAATAGACAGTCTAGCAGACAGAAAAACGAATAAGATGGACAGCTAACAGACAGAAAGCTTCAGGACAGTCTAGCAGACAGACAAATAGACCCATAGACGGACAGTCTAGTTACAGACAGGCGTAAGGTGTGTGCATTCTTATCAAATTGCTTGCTCTACATTAACGACATTTATCGTGTCGGTGTGTTGTAAAGACGATGAGGGTGAAAGTGTTTTAGAGCTGTAGCAGGCCTCGAAATATTAGGGGGGAGGCACGGTAAAGAAACATTAACAAAATATTAGGAGACACAGTCACGCCCTGGTCATTTCCTATATATTAATAACGGGGTCACGTGCCCCGAGTGCCCCACCCCATGCTACGGCCCTGTGATGACGGTGATAATTAGCATATTGGGTAGTAATGATAATGGTGATATGTTTAAATGATGGAGTTCGGGTGTTGTTGACGTTGGTGGTGGTTGTATGACTATGACTGCTGCTTCTAAATGAAGATAAAAGCATTTGGCAAACGCTGTGAAGATATATCTCTTGGGAATTTTGTCCAGCCATCTCATGACCCGCTTGACATACAGTATAATACTATAGCGTTTAATTGAGAACAAGCTTTTTATAGAGTTAATAAGAACATTGTCCCTCTATTTCGCAATACAAATGAATCCCAGCGGCGTACAGGATTTCTAACAGGAGGAAGGGGCCTTTTTGTTACTGTAAGTTTTTCTTGACCGGCAAAAATCTTTTTTCCATGTGATACCTATGACTGCCCCCCCACCCATCCGATTCCCCCCCCCCCCTCAGCCAATCCTGGCATAACAATCAATTGCTGTCGTTTTTCTAAATGGTCAAAAAGAGCTTGGGGCGAGCGCGCGGGAGACCTGTGACATTCTAAAACGTTAGGGACTAGGCTCCATTTCCAAGATTACGTTTAAATTCTCGACTTACAAAGTTCAAGAGTGATAAAAAAGCGAAAAAATGATTGAAGCGGACTCCCAAATATGGTATGTAATGCCTAATAAGGAAATGACCGAGCGAGCTAGAAAAACGACAGTTTTTAAACAAGCTTGACTGTTATGGTACGCGCCTGCTCACAGGCGAAGAATTTTTTTAAATTTTTAATACAAAATGATAATCGCGTTTAGAGCCTTCTAGACTCTAGGGGAATTTTTTTTTATCCCAAAAAATAAGTATAATATGTTTTTAAATAATGTGTTTCTGCTCCTTTCTAATAATTAAGGTATGGCCTTTATAATTATACAATTACTTTGATAATTAAAATAATTAAAATGGTTACAAATTCATCAGTTATTCACCTATGTTGAATAATAAAGAAATAATAAAGTTGATGGCCTTCTCTGTATTGCCCTTTTAGACGACGCCCCGATTTGAAATCGACCTAACTGCAGTTATTAATATTCATTGACAAATACTGAAACTGTTTTAAAATATTCCACCTTTCCGCAAAAGGCCCTGACCAATTAAAAAGCACCAATCCCGTTAGATTGACAGACGAAAGCCAGAACGCTGTTTAGCAGTTGACGACAGTTAAAAAAATATTGACAAATTTCATTGAAAATATAAGCTGTATAATTCATAGATGCCTTTGTCTGTCCGGGATTTCTGTGGTTGGCTGTGATTCAACAGAGGGGGGGGGGGGGGGCAGCTAAACACTGTAAGCCCCCTCCCCTCCCCCCTTTGTCTTTTCGCCCAAAGTTTATCCCATAAATACCAGGAGTACCTTTGCTTCCACGAACATCTTGGCCGACTCTCATAATATGATAAATCAGGCTTTATGCGGAAGCAAGCAGAAAGCAATCAGTTTGTTTCATTTATTAATTCAGCGGGGCACTAGCACAACGGGAGAATTAATATGCTTTCTGACAAGACAAACACAAAGAAAAACTCTCTTAAGGTGTCAAATATAATAGGAAACCAACCTCATATTGGTCAGATTCCGATTATAAGTCGAGACCAAAAGTCAACATAGGAAGCAATCATGATAAATAAAAGGAGTTGACGAAGATAGATGAAAGGAAATCATGTCAGCTGGCGATCAAGCCTTTTTACCTCATGTTTGATATAACACAAGCTCTAACTCAACCTGTTAAATTAATTTCTACTTTCGTCTCCAAAACAGTAAGTTATAACAGTCAGGAGCGGGTTAATTTATTAGCGTTGATGAAATAGACCTTTTAGTTTATACAGTTGATACCCTGTCCTTTTTTCATCTACAACCTCGACACTTGAATGGTTCAAAGTGCATTTGGACAACAAGGCATATCGTCTTCGTCATTTTGTTGGAACCAAAATGCTTTGCGCCCTCCTCGTAGTCAAACTTACTGGAAGGAAATGATGGATATCACGAGCTGAAACTGGTTATTGAACGATGGGAAGGCTAAAGTGAAAGGAAAATCAACCTAACCCAATCGGCGAAACGCAACAAGTATAGAAGTGAAAAAAGGGGTGATTGTCAAATTTGTGGGTTATTAATTTCGACTGTTTTCTGAAGAAGAAACTGTGTTTGATAAAGTCGAGAGTACTAATGGAAGTGTTCAAACAAATGTACGGGAACAGACATATGTGACATCCTCATAGACAAGAGTACGCAAGAAAGATCTTACTCTAACTTACCGAAACAGGGCCGGGTAAAAACGTGTTAGTTACCTAAAAAGTATAACGATGTAGAGTATAACGACGTTCGGGCGACGTTCTCAAACAACCTGAATAACAAATTGCTGGTACAAAAAACAACGTTTCCTCATGAACAAAATGGTGTACTTTTAATGAAGAATTTAATGGTGTGATATTCACTTTAACACCCCTAAAAATCCGTAATTTCGTTGATAGAGAAAAGTGCAAACGCAGCCTAGAGAACACAATTAGTTTCAACTGTCGTTTTATTTGACGGCCGTTACCAAGTCGTAGCCAACGGATTTGCTGTGACCGTTAAAAGAACTTTAACTTGTATGACAATTGCTACTGAATCAGATCACGACATATTCCCGAACGAACAAGGAGAGAAATGTTCTTTCGTCGACAGTTTAATTATTTTCAAATGTAAAACTGGTGAAACATCATGTGACAGACAACTTGAAGTATTGATTTGGTGATAATACGGAAACTCTACAAAACACATAAGATATAAGTCGCAAGTTAGGCGACAACTGGGCTTGAAGAAAAAGGCTAAAAATCAAAGGAAAGATTTCACTTTAACAGACACAGTAAAATGGATGAGGCTACAAATCTTAAGGATATCAAAAACTGGTTTGACAAAACTCAAAATCGTTCAACAATCGCCATAGCACTGGAATCACTGCTTTTCTTGATTATCGAGGTTTCCGCTCTCATAGGGAATACTTTTGTCTGCCTAGCTGTGTACAGAAACAGATCACTGCGAACAGAAACCCACATGTACATTCTAGCGCTTTCCATAGCGGACCTGACATTCGCGGTTGTCTTTCTTCCCCTTTCCATTGGCTCCGCAATGACTGGCGAATGGCATTATGGGAATGTGACATGCGCCGTTCAAGGGACTGCACTCCTTATATGGGGAGGCTTCTCGTTAATTCTCGTGTCATTGACGGCACTGAATCGGTATTTCCGAGTAGTCAAACCCAACCTCTACAGAATATTCTTTTCCAAAAAGAATACAATAATAACTATGGTATTTGCCTTATTAGGGTGCATTTTCTTTTTCGCAGGTATACCGCAGTTTCTCGGTGTGCAGTTTCATTTTGGGCCTCATCTATTTTGTGTTCCTCGGTTCCCTACAAGGGAACTACAAATGGCCTGTCTGTTGTCAGCTTTTGCATTGTTTATACTTACACCTATGTTCATTATTCCCGTATGTTACTTGAAAGTTTTCCGAAAGGTTCGGAGCCATGAACTAACGGTCGCGCCTGCGCTGACACAAAAACCGCTGTACAGTAGAGTACGCGGGTTCAAACAAGGAGTCGAGGAAGTGAAGATCAACCGGGTCGTCTTCGCTGTTCTCGTGGTGTTTTTCGCCTTATGGACGCCAGTTTGCATCATAGGGACACTCTTTGTGTTTGGGGTGTTTTTACCTCGCTGGGCGCACCTTTTCTACGACTATTTAATAGCTTCGACGACGGCTTCTAATCCTGTTGTGTACGGCCTTTTTAACAAAGCTTTAAGAAGAGAATTTGGAAAGATTTTGAAGTCCTTTTCTCGGAGAAACGTTGTGGGGATTGAAGCTACGGCAACTAGCACACACCACAGGGAGGGGACTGTTTAGGAGAAGGGCCAGCAACTCCGCATCTTTTTCAAGAGCCCATTACTAGGAACTGACAACTGTGACGGGTATTGGTAATTTTGAAGGCAAAGATGCTTGAATGGGCGTGGCCATTGCAGAGAAGAACTAGAAATACAAAAGATTAAGAGGGGGATAATACTGTGATAACAGTGTTGGAAAGTTGAATTTTATTGACGTGCAATAGTTGCTTCATTGGTTAGTTAACGGAACGCTTTTTTTTATTCGTGGGTAAACTGGAGTTTTACAGTGACTAGAAATTGGTCTGCTAATCGCGTAAAAGACATCGCCGATATCATTATATAAAAAAAGAGAAAAATATCAGAGTTGCTGTGTTGTTTATACAATATGCTGCGTGGTGGTGAAGGGTGTGGTTTGGTTCTTGTTTTACTTCACCATTGTTCAAAGAAATAAAAAAGTCAAGGATAAAAGGCATGCTTTATTTCGTATCTCAATTTCATTTTGACATTGTATATTATCATAAAAATCAATAAATAAATAACAAAATTACATGGAAATGTACTTATATACATTGCGTTATTAAATGAAACGAAGTGTCTAGAAACCCGAGAGTGAATCCCCAAATACTAGATACCCGGCAACTTTCTATAAATTTGTAAAAAAGAGCCATATGAATAATAGTTATCAATTCAAATCTATATAGTATTCTTAAAAACTTGGAAGCGATTCCGATGCAAGAGGCGTTTGTTATTTAGAGCTAAGTGTACTAGGTGTGTGATGATGTCTTCGGGGCCGCCAAAAAATGCAATATCTCAGGACCGTACTTGTCGGTGGGGCATTAGTTTCAAAAATTATATGAAAATGACCAATATGGGCGTGGCTGTGCCTCCATTATTTTCTTAATGTTTCTGAATTGTGCCAACCCAAAAATAATATTTTGTAAGCCCTTGCATTACTTTTAAAATGTACTTAGGGGCCAACCATTTGACTTTTGAGGAGGTGTGTGTGTGTGTGTGTTGGGGGGGGGGTGGACGTTTTTGTGTGTGCAGGATATTTTTTTTTCATCCACCAATTGATGCAGGATATTTTTTCCAGCCCTTCAGGCCATGCAGGATATTAAAAAAAAAATCATCCACCCCCCCTCAAAATTAAAATGGTCGGCCCCTTAGCAGAGTCTGTAGAATGACATCTTAAAAATGTTACACACATCACAATACCACCAACCATTATATCGTCCAACTCCACAGGGCCTTATCACTATTTGGAACCAAAATAGCAAAGAGGGAGGGGCCATGGAAACCTGATTGCCAATTGTATATTACTGTTATATTATTATTGAAATAACCCTAATAGTCCATCACCCTCTTGAGTACTGTTTGTCATTCATAGGGAGCCATGCCTTCAATCCATCCCCAGACCATCTCTGCCACTTCCACAGATGCACTCAGAACAAAAGCATGTTCAAATCCTCGCTGGCATAGATAGATTTCCCCCTCTGGGAATCTAGACTTGAGTTCTTCATAGTATGACACAGGAGCCCACTGGTCTGATGATCCATAGTAGAATATAATCTTCTTTAGATTGTTACCTATCACCTATTAACGGAAAGGATGCACAAAGATCATTGTGGAATCAGAATATGGGAGGGGGAGGGGCATGTAACTTTAGGTTTCTACAAAAGTCATACCATCCCCAACCCCTACTTTAAAACCTTGGTTTACCTCTAAGCCCAACCATCCTGCCCATTTAGAGATAATTCCTCCCTTGAATCAATGAATTAATTATGAAAATAGAGCAAACTCTACCTCAGTATCAAGATCTTGAACTTCTTGCATTTCACAGTATGCCATTCCCAAACAGTTATTACTGGCATCAGAGGTTAGTAACTTCATAGTTGTATCCACCACACTATTTGTTGTATTCTTGCCACTAAACCACCATCTTACCAACAGCCGAGTGAAGGACGTTGGCAAGTATGACACTACGGATACTGTAGAAACTGCAAACCATTTAAAGTAGTTCACTATTGGGGTAATGATTCTTCCATTAGGTGTAGCAGCCATCCTCTCAATGGCGGGAAACAGAAGGATAAGCTTTACAATGTCTGCAGCTCTACTGCTCTCCTTTAGTAGTTTCAAAGCAATGTAAGCCCCTATAGAGTGCCCTATCAGGACTATCTTCATCGATGGTGGAATATGATTTTCTATGTAGTCTTGTTTATGCTTGATCTGTTCTTGTAAAGAGTAAGTTCCCGTGCAGATGGTGCATTCCGGTGAGGCTTCCTCATCTTGCTTTGAATAGTCTGCTAAGATAGGGGAATGCCCTAGAAAAAAAGAAATGCATGAGGTGTATTTTAATAACAATGGTGATGATATTGCAATTTGTGTTTGTAATTGATACCTATGATGGTGCATTATAAAGCTGAATGTGATGATAATGATAAAGTTAATCTATAATAATGCCAGTGTTCCTTAGTTCCAAGACGAGTCATCCATAACTTTTCTTAGGCCTAGATTAAACGATCATGATGATGATGATATTTGCAATTTGTGTTTGTAATTGATAACTATGATGTTGCATTATAAAGCTGAATGTGATGATAATGATAAAGTTAATCTATTATAATGCCTGTGTTTCTTAGTTCAAAGATGAGTCATCCATAACTTTTCTTAGGCCTAGATTAAACGATGGTGATGATGACGATATTTGCAATTTGTGTTTGTAATTGATAACTATGATGGTGCTTTATAAAGCTGAATGCGATGATAATAACAAAGTTAATCTATAATAATGCCTATGATGTTCCTTAGTTCAAACATGAGTCATCCATAACTTTTCTTAGGCCTAGATTAAACGATGGTGATGATGACGATATTTGCAATTTGTGTTTGTAATTGATAACTATGATGGTGCTTTATAAAGCTGAATGTGATGATAATAACAAAGTTAATCTATAATAATGCCTATGATGTTCCTTAGTTCAAAGATGAGTCATCCATAACTTTTCTCAGGCCTAGATAAAGTGATGTGCCAGAGCCCCTGCCATTCTGTTTCAGATGAGCTTTACCCATAGAGTGGTTCCATGGGGTCAAGCTTCTCATTAATTCAATTTTGTGCAAAATAAATGGTGTGCTAGCCTCATTATAACTCTTCTAGATTGGCACGATAAAATTATGGCACACCATTTAATCTAGGCTTTTTGATTCAAAGAATTGCAAACTCTATTGACAATTTAATAAAAGGCTATAATTATATATTTTTTCTTACATTGCTGTAGTAGGTCAGATCTGGGTTAAGTGGAAAAATAGTGGTC
This sequence comes from Nematostella vectensis, assembly GCF_932526225.1. NCBI lineage: Eukaryota > Metazoa > Cnidaria > Anthozoa > Actiniaria > Edwardsiidae > Nematostella > Nematostella vectensis. The sequence continues at coordinate 6,872,626 of NC_064044.1, forward strand.
TCCAACAATTAAAAGAAGTCAGAGGAAGAGGGTGACTTGATATGTAAAAGCACGGTGTTACTTATAATGATGATGGTTGTAATTAATAAAAATTTTGAGTGACACTATCTTTCATATATAAGAACTTAACATTTTTCAAACCATGCCTTTGGGCATATCCCAAGGCCTATCAACCCTCTGTAGGTCTAATCTCCAAAGCCATTATTATATTTAAACAACCACAATTGAATTCTCAACCCACCTTTTCCCCTTCTAATTTTTTTTCAAATCATACAGAAAAATAAAATAACCTGTACTTCATGACACTCAATCTCAATCAATGATCAGCACACTATGTGATAAGGCATAGCATAGAGCTGTAAATAATTGATGGTTTACTAAAAAAAATATATTGTGAACCACAATTTAAATGTGGAAAAGCTATCCACTTGATAAAAGCAGACAATATGTGATTACTTATTAATGACACCTCTCCTCCAATCTTGAAATGACAAAAAAAATCCAATACCTTTTCTGGAGTAGACTTTTTAATATTCAATACCCCCAATCTTGAAACATTTGAACGTATTTGTTGGAAATTTTTGTGTAAGTTTCAGGCCAAGAAACTGTGAAATGTAAGTTAACCACAAAAAAGCAGTAATGTATATCTAAACAATCAGTAAAGGAAGATTTTAATCTAAGTTTATACCGAGTCGGCCAATTAGGCAGGAAAATATATTTCTTCATTAATTTTACACTAATGAAAAGTGCCTTGGTTGTCAATAACATTTCACACAATACAAAAAAATTTGGAAAACTAAAAAATGGAATAGAAATTCCTCAGTGAATCTCTACAAGATCACAAGTCTTTTAAGGAATAATAAACATTTGTTTTCAACACCAAACCTTATTTTTCAGTTTACCTGCGTGAGATACTCCATAGATCGGTAGGGTTTTCCCGCTCCATTGAAACAACGAAATTATAAAATCGTCGTAATATTCTATGAGGCCGGGATTTCCCGGTATAATAACAGCACAGAGATTACTTGAAGACTCATCGGGCAAAAGATGCGAGACTAGAGTAGGGATATTATCGATACGAGTAACGTTTTTCTTGACGATTGAGATGACCTCTTCGTCGTTCGCCATCTTGTCAAAAATAATCCTCAAGTGAATATGCATGAGGCGTAAGGGGAGAAAACTGGAAATGGGGCATATGTTCCCCCTCCCTACCCCGCTTCTAGATGATATATTTATCACCACCCATCCCTAATGAGAGTGCTAAATATACACCCCCCTCCCCCCCGGAGCCTCATTTACTGGTGCCCAGACTTCAGAGAATTGTTATTGTACTCGTCCTTTTACACCACAACGAGGTTATTCTTGTAACAAGATGGCGGCCCGATACCACGCATTTTATAACCGTGTTTTTCTTCCCGGTTCGCAAAAGCAATAGTACTTTATGTGCTACACCGATAACTTATATTTATCCAAAAATACTAGTGCTGTCTTATTCAAGAAAACTCGAAAAATTGTAGACTAGAAGAATTCAAGAACCAAACAGCATTTTTCTTCGCAAAACCATCTCTCCCACTCCGAAAACTACAAGTGCCTTAAGCTGGAAATCAGTCGAGCGGCAAAACCATGAGCGGTTTATTTGCCCCGCGGATAGTGAACATTGCGAGATGCATGGGATCGTCAGGGTCTTATTCTAAGGTAGGTATTCTGTCCTGTAAAATGTATTTTATTTGGTCACCGCCAGATTACATAACCAGCCTGTGTCTTGGCTTGGTGGGCGCCATATGTAATCCGACGCAACATTTAGTATCCACATTTTGAAGTTGACTCTAGTAACAACTGCTTATGAAATCTTAGAAATAAGTGTAATATTTTCCATGAAATGTTTAAATAATGAGTTTTATTTCACAGTGCACCTGGTAAGAATGCGTTTTTATTATAATGATTATCTTGATAAGGCCAGTGTGTAATCAAATATGCATGGCCAGGGTATTTTTGCGGGTTGGGTGGGAATGTTTTACAGATATTTCTTTTTTAGACATTTGTTTGTTTGTTTACTTAAAGTAGGTCATTGTGGTGGATTACGAATACAGAAATTGTTTGCAAAATGACCCCAGTTTATGATGATAGATGATAATAAATACAATGATTATATGTAATACTAGCCTTTATTTAAAGGTGGAAAACACATGAACAGTTATTAAAAACACTGAGAACTCTCAGAACAGATAATAAAAAAAATTAAGTAGATAAGTAAACTATAGCTATTTAGAATTTAAAATATTACAAATTAGTTAATTACTTAATATAGATATGTACTTTAGATTGATTGCAGTTATAAATCAAAAAAAGTTCCCAACAGTTGTAACTTTGTTAAATTCACTCCACATTTGTCTTGTTTTCAGATCTCTGGTATTTTGAGAAATGCGAAATATTTACAGACAATGCAGGTGTCTTCACCATTTGGCAACTCAACGCAGTGCAATTCCATTTTTAATGGAAACACGAAGAATTCCTGGACCATATGTTCTACCAGACATCTCTCTTCAGTTGAGGTCAGTAAGTCCAGGCTACAATCAAGTTTTTGTATTTCATGTCTGCCTTTTTTAAGAATAGTGCTTTTTTACCACACTAACAATCAAACTCTCCCTTTATGCCACCCCCAAAAGAGACAAGAATTGAGGGTGCAAAACCACTATTTTTTAAACTCACTTGAGTTCAATTGGAAATAATGGTTTAAGAGGAAACATAAAAGCTTATAGGGAGATTGTTGTTCGCGATGGCTTAGCTTACCATTTTAGAGTACCTCAGGTAAGCAGATAAATGCAAAAATCAAAACATTTTTCAGGGTTGTTTTTCACAGTAACTTTCAGCGTTGCATCCACAACATATTCAGTTAATACCTTCACAAATATTTTAATTTTATAAATTGGTACAGGGTTCTCAAGCCGACGCTGAAGCAACATTGCCTCAAGAACAGCAGGACACAGTTGGTCTGAAGCTGATGAAGATTGTTGGGCGGCTTGGAGGGTTCTACTCTAAGAGCTCTGTAAGTAAGGAAAAAAATGTGTGCGAGTTATGAGGTCGTTTTGATTCACTGCATCATTTAGTCTGTATACAGTCATCTCTTCCCTCAACAAATAATGTACACAGGCTATGCAATATTCAGTATCCTGTGCAGTGTAAAGGCCAATGAACACAGTAAAACACTCTGCTTTCTGGAACTCTAAAGGGGATATAAAAAACATTTTGAATAAGCAAAGGCTTGTCTGGCTGTCTCTGTCTGTCTGCATGTCTGTCTGTCACTGTCCATCTGTCTGTCCGTTTGTTTGTCTGTCTGTTTCTCCCTATTTCTCTCTTTATCTCTGTATCTGTCTCCCTGTCTGTTTATTTGTTCGCCTGTGTCTGTCAGTCCGTCTGTCTTTGCTCTTTCTCTCTCTCTCTCTCTGAACTCTGTTTGTCTGTATCTCTTTCTGTCTCTCACATTGTCCGTCGTCTGCTCTCTTGTGTTGTTTTGTCTTGTTGTCTTGTATTTGATAAGGCTGTGCATTTCTTGTAGGTGCTGACACGGAGTGCAATGGCCATGTACAAATGCTGTGTAGAGGGCATTAATTATGAGGACTTTTTCAGAGGTAGGAACTGGAAGAGCCCTTTATTTGCTTTAAAAGCATGTCAAGCTGTACATTCATGTGTATCAAAGTTGGGCTTTACAAGTCTAAGCTACAAGCATTTTCAATAGCTTTTCCAAATTACCAACTGTAGTCAAATTATTTTGCATGATATTTTAATGCGCAGTTGGAAATTTTTATATTGATAATTGCGCAATATAAATGCAATACATTATTATTATTAAATTATTAATGATATGGAATACCAAATTATCTTTTTACCAATTTGCTTGACGTTAATTTTGTGTTTTGTGCATTTCAGCTTGCGGCATGCCAGATACTTTTCAGTCTTGGTTCCTTATAAACCAGCTGCATATCTGGTAAGTGACTATTTAGGGGCATGTACTCCATCCACAATCACCAAAAAAGTAGTTTACTCTTAAGTTTGAAACATGGCATATAAAATGTATGGCGCTACATACCTCCCTCCCTTCTCCCCCTCTGCTCCTCAAATCCTTCCTTGACAAATCCTGGCTACGCACACATTTGATCTCTTTTTGGTAGTTCTCTATCTGTCCTTAGTACGTTAGTCAGTTAGTAAGGCAAGGGTATCTCTTTTCTATTATGTCTCTATCTGTCCTTAGTACATTAGTCAGTCAGTTAGTAAGGCAAGGGTATCTCTTTTCTCTATGTCTCTAACTGTCCTTAGTACGTTAGTCAGTAAGGCACGGGTATCTTTTTTCTATAGTTTTCTATCTGTCCTTAGTACGTTAGTAAGAAAAGGTCCGAGATTCTACATATGTTGCCCAGAATAGAGTATCTCTGGAGTTTTTGGCTTTCTTAGTATTTTGATTATCATTGCGCCAATAAAGTTCAATTTACTATCCTACTTAGTCTTAAGACTTTCCATGTTTTATCTCTTAAAAAAAGAGTAAACAAACTAGTCAACATGATTAGAAATTAATTTCCCATTTTAGGCATGGTATAACGCACAATCATCCCCTTGCAAATTTTTGCTTCTTACCCACATCTTTCTTTCTATTGCACCCCTTAAAACTTCTTGCCCACTTCTCTAACCCCTACCCTACCTCTTGTCATTTTTCCCTCCCCTCTCTCCCCCTTTTATTGTTTGCCTTCTCTCATTCATTTCCTCCAAGATAAATCCACAATCCCTTGTTGTAGGATGTGCCTGGTGAGGCTGAAGCGTGAAGGTAAAGATGGTCAGTACTTGTACAGGAAGCTGGTTTCGATCATGTGGCAGGATGTCGAAGCCAGGATGAAGATAATGGGGGTGGGTACATGGCTACCCTCACCAGGGAGGGTGGGGGCATGCTTTCTTTTTGGCATGATCAGCATTATCTTGGCAGAATATCAAATTTATACAGCTTGGAGTGTCCTTAAATCTCAGACTACTTTGATATTGCCCAACATATGTGCAATAATATTATACCAGCTTCAGAGTTTTTGAGATTTTGATGTTATCTTTTATTTCTCAACAGCAAATCGACTCGACTGTGGTGCGTGAGAGTTTGCATGAGTTAGTTCAGGAGTTTTATGGACTGATTTTTGCATATGATGAGGGACTTCTCTCGCATGATCGTGTGTTAGCTGCAGCTTTGTGGAGGTATTTTTACAACACTCCAGATCCAATAGTGACAAATGATATAAAATGGACCAATATACAAACATTTCACAAATACAGTACACTATTGTACACTATTGCACAAATGTACACTATTCAGGCTACTTAGAAAAATCCGTTAGACTAGCTGGTTGGTGGGTACCCTAATTTTTGTTGCAAACGACTCTCTTAGACTCAGAATGCCAGGAACAAAGAAAACACTTCATCATTAAAATTTTATTCTTTAGGAACATGTTCCATGATAACCGAACAGATGCAGTACAGCTAGCAAGCATGGTGGAGTATGTCCGCCGACAAGTGCAACACCTTGATGGTCTTGACTCCAAGGAGATACTCGAGACGGGGCAGATCACGTGGCTGCCGCTCAGGATGCCCAAGCAGCAGGAACCTTTTCTTTACCACACTTACTAACAGTCACTAAGATGGACGACGGTAAAAAAAGTGGAAAGCTAGATGCTAGGTGAAGTTATACTAATGACATAGGGAATATGAATTCACAGTTCTTTTCCTGACAATTGTGAATATTTCCTAGTTTATTTAGTGTGATAATGGTCTATTGTCAGGGGAAGTACCATTCTCTACATCTACATAGTTACTATGGATTACTGAGGACATACACATATAAGGGGTGGATACAGGATTTTTAGAGTGGATACTGTATGTGTGCTCACATCCTTTCCCCCAACAAACCCCTCCCCCAACCCTCCATGGCAGACTAAAACAGATTACTTTATCATTGCAAATTCCAGTACACCTAAATGATAATTAAGAAATATTTCAGTTTTTATTTGATTAGTCAAGTACTGAAATATAGAGGGTAACCATAAACCTGTGATTGTTTCTTTAATATGGTAATAGTGTTTTTCAAAAACCTGTGAAATACTATTAAATTTATTTAGTACTAATACACTGTAATGTCTTTGTTCTCTTTTGTTCTGGCTTGGCTATTACACTTAACAATTACAACAATTACATTTTGTTGCACAGGAAAATTTGAAAATCACTCTAATGATATAAGCATATAATGATATAACCATGTGTGAACTCTATATAGTTCTAGTGAGCATGGACATTTTTAACCTAACAAGTACATATTGTAAATATAGTTTATTTTAGAAATACCAAGTGTTATGTAAATTAAAATAAATATTCAAAAGCAGCAAGTGTGTTGATCAGAATTTACCATATTCATGATGCATTATTCATACAATAGTCTACCTTGAAAAAATCCATCGTAATCCTGCAGTTTCCTTTGCAGAGGACACTTCTCCACAAAGACAGGGGAAGCGAAGTGAAATAAGGGAAGGAGGGGGAGGGGGGTAGCGTGGTCAGAAACAAATATAGAATTTGGGGAGCTGAACTCTCCCAAACTAAAGAAACGCCAACCAAAATCAATGACCATAACAATGCACACACCAACACTCAGCAAATCTAAATTGTTAGATATCATCAACTTTATTTAATTTGGTATTATTTCAGATCTTATCAGAATCCTTTTAAGAATAAAAACCTTTCACATACAGCTTCATCCTGTGATTTTACCAGAAATACCCATACTCTTACGTACAGGCATTATCTTAGGTAGCTTTTCCTGCTTCTTCCATAACCATCAAAGGTCTATGGTTATATGTTTGAAAGTCCTCCACACAGGGTACCCCATCATCAGGGTGGTCACAAAACTATGTAAAATATATTTCGGTTATTTCTGCCAAAAGCACTGCTGTTTGCCTGACAACCAGCGGTGGATGGTTAAAGGGAAAGTGTTCTTCATCTGTTCGTTCCTATAGCAACATGGTCATTGGGTTTTCCAGGTACTTCTTAAAAACTGCCAGCCACTGTGCACCTACAGCACCGTCGACAACACGGTGGTCACAGCTTAGGGTGACAGACATCACATTACCGACACTGTATCTGGAAAAGAAGATACATACTCATTTTAATGAGGATTATTGTTATTATGGACATCACTAGACTCATATACTGTATCCTGTTACAATGCCAGGAGTATAAAAAAACTGCTTTCAGATATGTGAAAATGGATAAAGCTTAAAGCCTTGATAAAACGGATATGAGAGATAATTAGAGTCAATGAGATTTCCATTGCTGACCAAAATGCTCTTAATCATACAATCAAATAGTGACAACTCTCATGTCAAAATTTGAACATGTTAAAAGTGAATGCGAGTGCATATGGTCAAAGAGTCATTACAGCTGGAAGTCTCATCAACCCTCATCTCCGTTTGATTGAGAATTAAGACAGAAGCTTACCCCTTTTCACTGGTTTCATCCGCAAGGACTCTCTTCTCTGTTCCACCCACGGCAAGAATACATGCCTGAAAAATGGGGAAAATAGAATGTGCAGTCGACAAATTGGAATGTCCCTAGTATATCCATAATGCAGAGCCGTAGCAGGCCTCTGGGGGTATGGTACAGGAAACAATCAAGAAGGTTGTGGGGGCACAGCCACGCCCCTTATATATATTTTCAATATTTGGGGACACAATGCCCCACCCCCTGCTACGGCCCTTTAATGTACTGTGAGGGAAGCAGAAAATATATACCTATATAATATTTTTTTGGAGGCTGGGAAAATAGGCTAATATGCAACTCTATTGAGAACTTTCCTTACCTGGGGAGGATTTATAACTGCAGCAAAGTTTTTTATTCCAAACATGCCAAGATTAGAGATGGTAATAGTACCGCCCTGAGAAAGAATTTGTAACATACTGTTAAAAAATGCATATTTTAGAAACTGTATGTCTTTCTCAGGATTTCAAGATTAGACTTGATTGCCTAATAACTGGTACCATTTAGAGCGGGGAAATTAGAAGTTAAAAGCGCTATAACTAGCATCTGTGGTAGTCGCTTTGAAACTTCTAAGGCTACATTTGATAGATTTCCATCTGCACTTATTGTGTGGGTGGACTCCAATGAGAACATTAAAATGTGAATAGCATACCTGGAACTCCTGCGGCTGTAGCTTGCCAGCCCTTGCCTTTTCAGCAAGTGAAGTTATATCACCACTTATTGAAGACAGTCCCTGTAAAGGGGATAATAAAAAAAGTCAAACACAGCCTGAAGATGGTAGATGATTTGCTTTAAATCAAATTCTTGTAACAGGCGTTGATGTTGTAAGCATGATTTGTCAGAATTAAATATTTCATTAAAGATTAAAAGGGAATGAATTAATATTGAAGAACACGAACCTTTTTATCAGCATCGAAAACAATGGGAGTGATCAGACCATTGTCAGTACTGACGGCGACAGAAACATCTACATTTTCATACCTAGAGAACAAGATTCAATATCCAAGAATTCAAATAAGGATTGGCTGACGCAAGGGTTTTAAAAAAAGTGGCTTTTAATTTTTTTTCTCATTTTTTCACTTTTTTTGCCTTATTTCTTTTAATTTTTAAGCAGAAAAGGAAGAAGGGGCCCCACTCCTAAATACTGTGTTCTGCTGAAGGACTTGTTTTTATTTTTCAGTGCTAAGTGCAAAGAAATGAATAAAAAGATAAACTTTCAGGTTAAAATATTCTCTTTTATTTCTCTGGAAGAGGCCTCAGCTAGCAGGGAGGTTAAAATACACTTCAGTGGTACAAAAATTAACAAAATCAGAAGTGTATACCTTCTTATAAAGTCTCCCATCCACGATGAGTTGGCCTCAGGGACCTGTCTGCAAGCCAGGGCACACGACTTGACAATAAAGTCATTGATTGATAGCTTGTAGGATCCCTTGCCTTGGTCATTTAACTGTTTACGGATCCTGTATAATAACAAAGGTATGTTAAAGGCTACGTGCCAGAGTTGCTACCCAATTGACAACCAGCTAAAAAAAGTGTTTGTTTCTGAAGAAAAATTAAATGATTGAAGGTCTTGGTAAAGGTAAGCGACGTGATTGCGGAAAAAATATTCTCGCGCCGCAATTTTCACTACATGTACAAACTATATTTAAAATAAAAGATAAAAGATTGAATTATCTCATGCAAGTTTTATTTTTGCAATAGCTAATTCTGTGTTTAAGTTTTGAGGCCTCAAACTCAAACTTAGTACAGAGTTTACTCTAGAGCGTAAAGCACCTTCGCATTATTGCGCATATACTTGCAAATTCCTCACACACTTTATGACATGGCATAATTATCTATCAGATCCTGAAAATTTGAAGGCGATATCTTAAAACCCGTCTCAAGGTTACGCCCGACAAGCTCGAGTTCTCGCCTCAAAATAATACGCTAGAAAAGTCAAAGATTTGCCATAAATTCATGGTCAACAGGTCACTGGAAACAGCAAAGGCATATTTTAGCCGCATTCTAATGCGATTTATGGAAAAATATTTTTTGCACAAATAAAGTTTAAGAACTATTGATACAGGTTTTGCAAAAACCACAAAAACAAAGAGTGGTGTCAAATTTACCTTTACCAAGACATTAACGTAGCTAAATGATTTTTGGCAAGTGAGTATATCTCAGGGCGTAGATTAATTAAACAGTGGCATTTCGGTAGAAATTTTCACCTAACACAAAAAAAACAAGTATTTAGTAATGAAAAATTGTAATGTGTGCGTTACATTTTGCGAGATCAAAATGCACTTCTCCAAATAGTTTTTGTATTTTAATTGAAAAACAGAAAATAAAACCTGATTTGGAATGCACATTTTTTGCATTAAAAGTGATATCCGATTAGTTAACTGTTAACACTAGCTCTTGAATCCCCATAAGTTTATCGGGATTTATTTTAAAAAATGGAACGCCAGAAGGGGAACACTAAAAATGGAACGCCCAAATGGAATGCTCAAAAGGGAATGCTCACGCTCAAGTGGAAAACTCAAAAGGAAACCCTCAATAATAAGCTCATATCAGATAAGCTTCATGTCAGATAAGCTTCATATCAGATAAGCTTCATGTCAGATTTTAATAAGTTCAAAGTGATAGTAGTTCAGAGTGTGTAAGAGTGCACAATCAAATGACCTCTCACCTCCATTGATCAAGGTATTACTGATTGCAGCATTGAAAAGATAGCTCACTTACTCAATGAGTTGATCCATCTTGATGTCCACAGACAGATAGTAATGGGGGATGGTCTGTTTGGACTGCAGCAGTCGTTTAGCTATCACTTGTCGCATGTTAGACAGTGGAATGTCCTCATATACAGTACCTTCAAGACAGATGTGTTAAAGATAGGATAGTACAATAAATAGGGGAAAGTCTCAGAGACAAGAAGTAATTGTCAGAGGGGGTATGACTAGTATTTAATATATCACAACACATGCCCAGACAGGAGAGCTGTAGTGCATTTCATAATTAATGAAACAGATTTTAAAGCAAAACCTTTCCCAGCCTGCAAAGGCTTGCTCTTGTAATAATGTTTTTCTAGCAATGTCACTGATTCTAGATCTCACCTGGGATAGGAGCTGCAGCCACAGGGGTTGGCTGTGCAGCAAGAGCAGCTGAGGCAGCTGTCTGCACATCGGCTGCAGTTATTCTACCACCAGGACCAGATCCAGGAATGCCCTGGATAAAAGCAAAGTTAGAAGGAAGATTGCTTGATATGTTTTTAAAAGTCATATTGCACATACATTTGTTGGATTCCAACTCCTCCTCAATGAAACACATACTGTACAAAAAAATAGGTCTCCAAAGTGATTATGTGAATTGGAAGATATCCATCAATACCTTTTTTTTAAATGAAGCTAATTTCAAACAGACCTCATTCTGCATAGCAAGTGTCTATGGATTTCAGCAGAAAGTTTGACCGTGAGAAGACTTCTCCCCCCTTATTTTGCACAGTAGAACATTTTGATTTAATCCACAGAAAGTCTTGCTATGAATGCATAACAGACCAGGGCAATACTGTGCCAGGGGCCACAAACTATTGCACATGGAAATAAAGGGAGCTTAGAGAGATTTTGGCTAAACATGATATTTTGGGTTAATAATGACTTACAAGATTTTAACAAGATTTGACAATGAAACAGATAATTTTTTCCATTCTACCACAACTATTTGTGATGAAACTGGAAGGCAAGGCCAAAATCTAGGGACTCCACATCCTTTCTGTATGTGGCCAGTGGTTCTGCCTCACATTGGAAAATAACAAGATTTTGTCACTGTACTCACAGACAAGCTGACTCCTTGATCTTGGGCCATCTTCTTCGCTAAGGGGCTTGCCATTACCCTCCCACCTGCAAAAGGTGCAGCAGCCGCTGCAGGGGGTGAGGGCGTGGCTGGTTGGGGTGGAGATGCTGCTGGAGGGGTGGGAGGTGCAGCTGCCTTGGTAGGAGGAGGAGGAGGGGGAGGAGGAGACTCAGCGGCACCCTAAAATATAAGAAACACATAAACTGCAAACATTGAAAATAAATTTCTACCCAAAAATATAATTTTACTGGAAAAATGTTTCCCTGGCTGTCTTTTTTCCAATTTCAATAGACTTTTATTTATCTCTTTATGTATTATTGCTAAGTGAAAGAGGCACTTCTGTCAACAAATCCAAATCCAATTATATATGAAAATATATTTTAAAAAGATGATGAGAGAGCAAAAGTTTTACATGTAAACACTGCTGTATAAATCAGAGCTATAGAAATCTACAGTCATTGTAAGGTAATAAGAGAATGTTGTTTTCTCAGAAATACTATTGTATAAATCATAAATTAGAGTTCATGTGCAAGAAATTATAAACAGCTACCTCTGCGTCATCCACAGTAAAGTTCTTGAACTTGTCCACGTCCTCCTTATTTGGCACAATAATGCACAATAGCTTGCCGATAGGGACATCTTTTGAGCCAGCAGGGATCAAAATCTTGGCAATGAAGCCTTCTTCAGGAGTCTCAAACTCCATTGTCGCCTTATCTGTCTCTATCTGTGCAAGCAAGTCGCCCTCTGCCAGCTCATCCCCCTCCTGCTTCTCCCAACTCACGAGCGTCCCCGCCTCCATAGTGGGCGAAAGCGCAGGAAGGGGAACTTTTGTATGCGTTGGGTAACCTGGAAATTTAAAAAAGGATATCTTAGTTAGTATTTACTCATACACATGCACAGCTGAGCCAAGCATGTAGCTATGTAGACACAAATTGTCATTTTCTAAAGGTTGTCATTAACATATACCTGTAAATCATACTATATCAGTAAATTGTAGTGTAAATCATTATTTTTATTTTACAGGCATGAAATAAATGTTGTGTCTGTGATCATCAAAGCTTCTGCAACATTCAAAGATTACAATTGTCCTTAAGTACCAGCTGCTATGCAATATAGCTGGCTAGAGAATCGGTATCTATAGCTGATTAATGGCTGGTTTATAACACTAGGTATTTCTATATTAAAATTATTCGACTTACAGAAAAGTCCTTGGGAAAACCAATTTCATTCTAACTTTTAAATGCAAAAAGGAAATAAAAATTGTTGTTACTTTTGTTGAACTTGGGAAGGAGTAAGTAATAAAACCAGTTTACTTTGTACAAGAGTGCTTACATGCCACTAAATCTACTTCTTTTTGAGATGCGACATAATTCAGCATTCCTGAGCACAGTGGAAGATATCTATGACTATATATGAGAGACATCCAAGCTACCAGTAAAAAATCAACGTTATAGATGAGGAATACATGAGATAGCCATAAATTATGCTACATTACAGAGTGTACAGCACTCACCATCAGAGCTATACAATCTCTTGTCTGACACCGCAGGAACTACTCGCCTCGCAAAGCTTGTTCTTGTGCTGCAACGAAAAACAAGTCCAAAAGTGTCGAATGAAGTGACTGGCCAATAACCTGAATGAAAATTTCCATACAAAGAAAGGGCAATAATCCCAAAGCTGTGAAACCTGCGCGAACCTTTCTGTCCAGGACACAGCTGATATTCGACGAACCAAACGATGCGTTTGGCTAAAGCTTGCACGTAGAGCGACAACACGTCCTCTTCTAGTCAAAGCGCTGGTCACTCTCCTAAGGGACAGCATTTTTAGTGGAAAATTTGCTGCAAATCAGAGCTGCCTTTAGGAGAATGTTCAACTCAAACGATGGCACCCTTCAGCCATCTTGGTCCGTTGTTCCGTAGGGGCTGTCTTATGGGACAACCAGAGGAGGTACTTCGTGTAGGACTTTTACTCAATAAATGTTGTCAAATGGGGTTGAATTTATTTCTTAGGATTTCATAGAAAAAGAAAACATGTTCTAGAAAATCAGAAATACAGTATTCGAAAAATAACAATATTTCATTTCGTAAGGGGTCGAGACTATTTGAAAAATAAATATAACGTCCCCCAAGTGCCCTAGTCCAAGGGCCGTTTAGACCCCAAAGGCTTCTGGGTGAATGTTTTTCTTCAAAATGGCGGGCGAATGTGAAAGTTGTTGTAGAGAAATAACAACACTTTTCTTTCGTTTAACTGCCATGATGTAGACAAATGCTAAAGTGTTAACAAAAACTTGTAAAATGACAGCGAAGAAAGTGCAGAGCTATTTGGATGAGCATCGAATCGGACCGTTATTTGAGGTAAGTTTTTTGTTTTGTTTTATTTTTTACGCACGCTTGGTTGCTGCAGTTGCTATGAAGAGAGGTCAGGGTTTAACTGCCATTCATTGACATAGTTTTCTTGTGTCTGTTGCGGGAAAAGCCTGATAACGTTTTTTTAGCTAGAACCATGATGTTCCTTAATCAATTCTAGTATAGCACGAAATAATTCGTATCGTATTATTGATTGTATGAGGCACGCTTCAATTAAATTTTGAGCAAGACTTTTAAATTCATAAGCTTTTAATTACAGTACTGTTAGCAGTTTATAATAGTGGCTCTAGCTATATTTACCAAATAGTTAATGTCTGAAGTATGTTTATTTTCCTAGCATTAATCCAAAGCTTTAGTCTTTAGTTTCCATTTGCTGGAAATGTTTGGGTCATCATTTAGAAATTTCTATCAGTAAATTCCAAGCCGTTAGCAAGTCTTAAAAGCAGATGGAAACGTTTACTCACAATGCAACTGATGTTTCATTAGTCAGGTTACAGTCATGGTCATGAGGTAACACTTGGACTGATTTTAAACTATTTCCAGAAAAATGAATGATTCTTTCTGGTCACCAGAAAATTTGGTGTAACTTGATAGAAACCTTGTAGCTGTTGAATAACACTCGAACTTAACCCCCTGTGATAATTTCTACTTAAGGACCTGATGGCCAAGCTCATCAAAGACATGCCAAGTCAACCCATACCCTATCTCATCAAGTCGCTGAAGAAACTCTACCCTGATAGTGAACTGCCAAAGGTATCTTTAAAGAAATGCAAATTTTCCAACAAATGGCTGATATTGAAATGTTCGCGTATCTAAAAAGACATTTCCAATTTCCCTAATGTCAAGTGACTCATGTTACAGTGGAACCTGGATTTTACGATCTGCCTCAGGAGAACAAAAATGTATTGTAAAATCGAGGTATCGTTGCAAAGGGGTCCTTGATTTTACGATATCAAGAAAAATCCATAAAAAATATTGTTGTAGCGAGGTTGGGTTAATTATCAACTATTACAAAATAATAATATTATTGTAACTCTACTCTGTGTAAGAGTAGAGTCACTCTCTGTAAGACTTTAATAAGATCTATCAAGTAAAAAATTGTTAACTGTTATGAACATGTGTGGTGTCTCGAGTTCTTTTCCCCTTGTTGATAAGACAGAATTAGTAATATCGTTGTATCAAGGTCAAAATTACGCTTGGGAGAACAGATTTGTATAGTGAAATCAAGTGTTGTATCTAATATTGTAAGGTTGAGGTAATTTTTTATACATTTCACTGTATTTCTGCCGGGAGAAAGGAGCGTCATCCTAAAATCAAGGTTATCAATAAAATCCAGTTTGTAAAATTTAGGTTCCACTGTATTAAAATAGTATTTAATTTTGATACTTGACCCAATTCTTATCCTCCTCCCTGTTTTCCTTTCAGAGTGGTTTTGGCCGCCCACCATCTGGAAGCCGGTCAATGACACCTAGTGCAATGTCCAAATCCATCAGTCTTACCGGCTCACCAATAACCAGAAAATCATTTGATGATAAAAACAGTGAGTCAGTTTGCCGGTCCATTAAACCTAGCACAATGTCCCAATCTATCAGTCTTACATGCTCACCAATAACCAAAAAATCATTGAGATGACAATAACAGTTAGTTTATATATGTCCATACTTCCCTTCACCAAATCCATCTCGGCTATGCACAATTCTTTGGTCCATTGACAGAAATCGATCTGACGATCAGCGCTTCATACTGACCTGTCCTGGCCCGTTTCCCTTTTTTGTTACTTTTAGAATAAATAACAAGTTTCTTAATTTAAATATCTTTCACAATTATTTAAAACAGCCAAGCCATGGGTTTGGGCTTGAAAATGTATGCAGTGGGTGACATTAAAATACAGTACTGGGCACACTAGGAATGATGTGTCAAGTTCGACACCATTTAGAGAGCAGAAGCATAAAGAAAATGAGATCTATTTGTTAAATAACTCGGCTTGTTTTGTATTTACTCTACTGTCAGTCAAATAATTGGACAGTTTGATATTGAAAGCCCCTGAATCTGATTTGTGTAGTATTTTTAAACAAGCTTTAAAACTTTTAAACCCTTATGTAAATTTAATTCCGTTTCTGTTCAATAGCGTACTCAGTAGCTCTGCTACAATCATTGTGAAATTCAAACCATCCAACAATGAACCTTCAAAATTCCATAGATCAGGTTAAAAGGTGAAGAAGAAAGAAAATTTTTTTTCAAAATAATGTGATTGTTACACAACTCAGACCAACAGACTTTTGTATTTCAGGAGATGTACAGCGCAGTGCTCTGGCAAAGTCATGGGCTGCACCTGACACCTCAGACCCTTACAAAGACCACACCAAGCAGCGGGATTACCAGAGACCATGGCTTGCAGGGAGCAAGCCTTTAAAGACAGAACCCTCTAGACCAGGATCTAAAACCAAGAAGGCAGCAGAGAAGGGCCAGTGGAACAATGACACCCGTGTACCTACCCATGACTTTGATGAACTTTTCCAATACCAAAATGGACCAGCAAAAAATAAGACTGTGGATTATGATGGAGGTGTGTTGGAAAACTGTGTTGACATAATGTTTCAAAAGCAGCTATCTTGATTACATCTACGCTACCAGCAGTAATTTTCACTGCAGCTTCAGGTATTCACAGTTATTTTCAGTTCCTAAACTGCCTTCTGGCTTTGGTAGCCATTGAATCAATCTAATTGGCCAATCTGAAAGCACAAAATGTACAGTAAATGCCATTAATTTAAAGTTTAAATAACAAAAACAAAAATGTGTTTTAGAATGAAATTGTTAGCTAATAGTAAATTATTTTAATTGTGTGTGTTGAGCAACAATTTCAAACCATATTTTTTTATCATTATTATTTTTTTTCATCTCAGCACAAACTTGGAACAGCACTTATTTTTATTATTATTATTTTTTCATTTCAGCACAAACTTGGAACAGCACTGAACTGGTTAGTTATGCTTGTTTTGTAGCTGTGTCCCAAAAACAAAACACACACAATAATAACTAGATATGTAGAATTAGCTGTGGAAAAAACTGCATTAGGTGGTTTGCATTGAAGTGAATCAGCTCAAGGATTGAAGTTTTATGTTGAAGGCCTCAATGCAACAAGGCCTCTTGTAACAATTTGTTAAGGGCTGAAGGGCTAACATTTAAAGTATCAGTGAAGGTGTTCAGAAAACTATGAATGACTATGTTGATTTGTTTTCCCATGAAATACAATGCCTTGTGTTGAGAACCTGATGTTTAATAGGATTGTATTCTCTCATGAAATGTCTCTGAAGTGTTTATCTTATTATGCTGATTTGATCTTGTAATATACAGTAGCACCCATGACCACACAGGACATCGCAAAAACATATTTCCGCAGTTTCCCAACCATGGAGGGGGGTAGTTCAGGGAGGCAGTTTGTGTTGGTCTAATCCACTTTTCAATGATACACTTTTGTTGTTTTATATTCTACTGCTTATTGTTAAGCAAGAATCTTGGTCACCAGGATGAGTCCCTGGACAAAAGAGGACTTGGCTACCCATTACATGTCAAGCAAGGAGCTCCCAAACCGGTAACCATGGACACCACTGATCTGGAAGGGGAGGAGTTAAAGCTACGCCCTGATCTAAAGACTCTAGGAGATACAAGTGACAGTGACTCTGTAGCTTCCTATGGGTCAGTTCTTTTTCCTTGTCTGACTTGCTTGACACTGTCGCTTGGGTTTAATTTTGAATATGTATGTCTAATTATTTTAGATAATGTTTCCATGTGTTATTTTTAGTGGAAAAGGGACCCACTGTAAAATTGATTGAATTTTAGGTTCATGCAAGTGAATTTATTTCCTTACTAAGACACCTTTGCAAAGATTATTTTTGCAAGCTAATGCATTTATGTGACACAGTAGTCAGGCACAGGTATTTTTTTGTTTTTATAAAATTTAAATGAAATTGAGTTGCTCATCACCCTTCAGTCTGTTTTGTACTGGAAGCCAACAATACACAAAATTTGATCAGAATCTAATTACTCTCAAACTACACACAAAATTCACACAGAATTCGCACACAATTTTTTTAAAAGTTTCTTCCCGGCTGTACTGTAGTGTCACAGAAACAAATAATGGATCAAGCAAAGCATAGACTGAGTTGATGCATTATCATTGTGTTGTGGTTTCAAATGTGGCATGGTTTGAATTTTTTTCAAACTGGTTTGAATTTTTCAAACTAGCTCATTTTTGGATACCTAGCATTCTAAAAGGGATTTTATTTTTGGGGAGTCATTAATAAAACAGGGGCTTGGATTTTTTGGGGGTTGGGAGGTGTAACTAAAAGAACTTGAGATAAAAGATAATGCAAATATCCCCTTTTCAAACCAGTTTTAACAATTTCAAACCAAGAAGCATTTCAAACCACAACATCATCAACAATATCTAGAATACCCAAGAGGGAACCAAATAAAATGGTTACTAAACACATTCTTTTTTGTCTTTTTAGGTCAAGCAGATCCCACAAATGTAAGAACCACAGGACAGCAGCGGAGGAGCATCGTCGCCAGCTTCAAGCCCTGCTGATGGAGAAAACAAGCTCACAGGACTATCCACCTGGTCCTGCTTTGAATGGGCTAAAAGATGACAATGATGATGCTGGTACAGTAGTTTTAGGTGAGACAACAGGGCCTGATTTGTCAGATTCTTTGTCAGGATTTTATTTAAAAGTGTTTTGTTTAAGTGGATCATATTTTTTGTGGCTTGACTCCCCCCTCAGTGGTACTGAGTGGATCTCTCAGTCAAGTGGGGTGTTTTTTCTAAGCCACCAGAATATATTTGGCCTGATTGTGCACAGTGGAAGGGAAAGGAAAGCTTGTGGGTGGATAGGCTTAGCTAGGGAGGGCGCTTATCCCTGTGTTAGAACAGGTATGGGATAATCTATTATAATTCCTGCTGTTTGTGTTTATCCTTTTATATTGGATAGTGGATAATAAGATTTTATATAACATTTTTTTGAAGAAAACTACAGTGATCTTGAATCAGAAGGTGTTGAAAACATCCCGAAATCCGGAGTCAAATTAGCAAAGGTATTGTGCTTACTGTGAAGTATTCAAGACAAGAAAATATGACAGCTACTTAAATATTTATCTAAACCAGGCCTTTGCCTTTTCAGGGATCTAATAAATTAATTCCAAACCAAGAAGATGTCAAAGTCAGTATATGTGCAAGGTGTGCAAGGTAATTTCTTCAGCTTTACCACTCCTTTTTTGAAGCTGATGCACTGGCATTTTATACTCCAGATGAATACCAATTTACACAAAAGATCTATTTCCATAGGCTCAAGATATTCTCAATTACAAACAGTGTTGTCTATAAACACCAGACTTCAATTGCAGATTATTCTGTAAATTTTTTCTCGCACATACAGTAGACCATTTTTATAGTGAACAATAATCAATGGAAGAGCTGGTCAACTTTTTTTATATTGTATAATGTATAATATATACAGTATCTTAACTTTTCAGTTAATTTAAAAAGGTGATTCTTCCACCATGTTCTCATCCCATCCATTTTCATTTTTTTAAATTCCATTTACTGTAGCCTGTTTTGTTTTGTTAAGAAACTTAGCAATATTTTTTCCCTCTAATCTACTTTTCTGTCATCTTCTTTCAGGGTCATAACAGGACTCCCTACAGACCGATCATCAGATGGTAATATGCTCACATCTACTATTACAGTAGCCTGATTAGCTTACCTTTGCCCCTCTTTTAAACCCAAGAAAGCAAGATGAGGACTGTGACTCAATATATCCCCTCATATTGTGTGTTTCCATGCTCTATTTTTTCTTGTTACTGACATTTACTGTGCATGTTTTTGTTGGCAGGTGACAGTATATTCTCCTCTAATACTCGTAAGTACATTCTCCAACATGAAATGGGTCAAGAACACACACCCCCCCCCCCCTCCCACCCACCCACCTACAACCCTCCCCTCTTCCCAGCCTAAAAATTGAGTGAGAAGAAATGTATGGGGGAGTGGTTGCCTTGTACCTCTCCTATACTTAGGTGCAGATCTTAGCATCTAACATCATAGAATTCTTGGTCTTGTTTTGTGTAAGGAGAACAACTGTAGACAATCTACGGTTTTACAGCCCTTATTTTGTAATCTTGCATCATTGACCTTTCCCAAGGCTTGCATGTAAATTATGTTTCATCTTTCAATTTATAATTATCTGATGACCATGTGTTTTTTCCTAGTTGTTGATGATGACTTTGAAAGTGTGTCTCAAGTTGGAAGCACAGTAAGTGTAGTCTTCTCTCTCCCTCATTTGGTGATGATAATGATGAGGTTGGTGATGGTGTTTAAGATGTGTTCATGATGATAAGAGTCATATAATGATACGATTTTAGACGTGATTCCAAGCAAAGTGATGCTGTGTTTTTATTTGTGGTGTTGATCAACACTGTTGATGACAGCGATGATGATGATTATGATATGGCCCCTGAAGTATTCTACTAAGCCTTAACCCATTGACTGCTGGCTATTTTTGAGCTGAATTTACAAAAAACAGACTGAAAACAGATACCTCCCCCCTATTCTTAGTTTTATACAGCCCATCAAAGTCAAACACAGCTGCACCTAGTCAGTGGTATCCTAGCTTTCCAACAGTGCTTTGCGGTCCCCACTTTTAATCCCTCGTCATTGTGCTGAAGCGAGCACAAGTTGATGGTTGCTTGTATTTTTTATCAAAAATACAGCTATGAGCATATTAGGAGAGTGTCTCAGGACATTATGAAGTCTATCGGGGCATAATTGAGTTCTTTGCTTGTGGATATTTGCAAGCAAAGGGGGATTCATGATGATTTGTTCTTGTTTGGCTTTGCCTGGATGAGAAAATAATTTTCTAATAAATCACCACAGCTCTCCTAAATGCTGTCTTTTCTGAAACCAAATTGATTCCAAAATTGTTTTCACTGCTATTCTGGGTCTGTATGACCTAGAATTGATTTGTTTGGCTTCGGGGTGAAAAGACTTATAAAAAACCATCTGACTTTGGGGAAAGGAGTGTTGACTGGCCCTCCCCTCGTGAATTTTCCCCTGGATCTCCCAGAATGCTTTGCAATCCGTTAAGGCATCCAAGTGGTGTTACAAGCCTTCAAGGAGTGGACATTGTATTTTGAGGGCGTGGAAATGAACCTGGAGGATCAGAATAAAGGTATCTATTTGTGTCTTGAGCTGTGTTTGCTGATCCCTTGTGTGGTATTTTGAGCGTTTTATTGAGAGGGGTGTTCTGCTTTTCTTTCCTTGTTCGATTTGAAATTCTTCAAAGAACCTTTGCTATTATTTGGCTTAAGAGTAGTTGAAAACACCTTGGTTGGATGCATATCTTCAAGACCATTTATCCCTTAGATGCCTGAGTATCTTCATCTTGTTGTGTTTATTTTGCATTTATGAATTTTTTGGGTTGTGGGTACTTCTCAAAGCCGGTACAGGCCGGTTGAGGGGTCAATGTGTTAAGATGGTGATGATTATGATCATGCTGTAGATGATGATAGTGATAATAAAGATGATGGTGATGATGATGTTGATGATGAAGATGATAATTGTGTAAGCCATAACGTTGTTGCTACAGACAGTGATGTTGACAATGATGAGAATCATTCATTTTCGTTTAGAACGGTGCGCCTCCAAGAGTCTCTTGGCCAGCAGGGTTTGACACTGAAAGTAAGCCTTCCTAATATTTTTTTTTTTTTTTTTTTTGCGGTGCAGTTATTCCCCTCATAATTCTTTCTCTCCTTTCCTGGAAATGCGAATGAATGTCCTACTGTTTGTTAAGCCTGCAGGCCAGTTCTTCATTCTTTAAAGTTGTTAAATATTTGTTATATGTTCTCTGGCGTGACGGGCGTAGTCATTTCTGACCTTTCGAGACCACACGTAACCCAATTCAAATTTCCTTCCCTTTTCTTCTTATACTGTACTTATAACCCCAAAAGAGAGTCGTCTAAGCAGGCTTTTCTTGTTTGTCTTGTTAAAGGTGAAGCAAGCCCGAGGCGGGGCGTATTTGGGAGCCAGAGTCCTAAACAAGACCGAGGCATGCTGGGAAGGTCCAGCTCCAAACCAGACAAGGGCAGACACATGTATCGGGGCAATAGCAGTAAGAGCTGGTCTAGCCCAAGGCCCCCCTCGTCTGCTTCTGAACGTAGTGATGATGGGCTGTTTGGGAAGCCTGGGTCTGGTCGAAAGTGGAAATATGGAGACATGTCTTCTGATAATGAGGTGAAGTTCTTTTTATAACTATTAGTAAACTGTGTGGAATCCGTTGATCCGACTATGTGTTACGCCTGTTTTTTTAGAATATAAAACCATATGGAATAACATTTTTATTCATTAGCGAATGAAATCTGCTTGAATCACTGTAAGAATCAATCCTTCCTCAGTTTAAATGATGATATTTGTTTGAAAAAATATTCAAAACAAAGGCAAAAAAGGTCTTAAAGGTCGATGATCAATGGAACTGGTTGTGGTGAACTCATAATACATAGATTGGTATAGAAGAAAACTGTTTTTTTTTACACCCAAAATATTTCAGATACTTCAAAACAGCGTCTGTGCTACATGATCTTGCAAACAACGAGTTGTTTTTTATGTTTCTAGGGTGATACCTATCGACTCGCTCTTTCCGCACACGTTGTTTTATATGTCTAGGGTGATACATATCGACTCGCTCTTTCCGCACACGTTGTTTTATGTTTCTAGGGTGATACATATCGGCTCGCTCGTTCCGTACACGTTGTTTTATGTTTCTAGGGTGATACATATCGACTCGCTCGTTCCGCACACGTTGTTTTTTATGTTTCTAGGGTGATACATATCGACTCGCTCGTTCCGCACACGTTGTTTTTTATGTTTCTAGGGTGATACATATCGACTCGCTCGTTCACACGTTGTTTTTTATATTTCTAGGGTGATACATTTCGACTCGCTCGTTCCGCACACGTTTTTTTATATTTCTAGGGTGATACATATCGACTCGCTCGTTCCGCCCACGTTGTTTTATGTTTCTAGGGTGATACATATTTACTCGCTCGTTCACACGTTGTTTTATGTTTCTAGGGTGATACATATCGACTCGCTGCATCCAAGCTAGGCAGCAGCAGCAAACCTTGGTCCAGACCACCCGCGGACAGTGAGTCAGAGTCAGGGAGCGTGACCTGGGAACAAGGTACGACGCCACGGGATGTGAAGACGTCACGGGGAAGGGTTTGGAGATTTGTAACGCTTATGAGAGTATAAAAAGATAGTGGCATCTAGACATTGCAAAGATAGCCATCCGCTTCAACTTCTGTGTTTTATCATTTTGTAGGAATCACATCTTATTCTATCTAAAAATGTATTTAAATCTATGTTTTTGTCTTTTACTAAAACGCTGCGAATTCTGAAGTGTATAGAAGATGGCGATTGCAATATCCCCACTACACATTGGTATTTAGAAAGACTTGTTATCGTGGTGAGAATTGGGAAATAATTCAACACAAAGGGGAAAAAGGTTTGTTGTTTATTCTGGCTTTAAAAGGAAAGTAGCTGCGCTGACGTTTCGATCGTTAGCCCTTAGGAGCGAAGGTCTCTTTTTTTTAGAGCTAAGCGTACAACAAACCGCGTCAACCTTTTACTGGTTTATTTTCCCCCGCCAACAATCAAAAGCATAGCAATAAAGGTATAGCTGACTAAATCTCTAAGCAAAGGTCTTCATTTATAATTTCAGGTCGCAAAAAGATTGAAGCCAAGCCCAAAAGCTACAGACGGTATCTAGGCAACCTTAGTGATTCTGACAGCTGAAGACACGTGAAACGTGAGGGCTGTCTGTGGATGAAGATTGCTTGGAGGTGCCGTGCTACTTCACTTATGGGATATCTGTGGTCCAAGGGCACGTTTCTGCTTAGTATGGACATAAGTAATAGAGAGAGAATAGAGAGAAATAGAGAAAAAAATGAAAAGATGCTGCCACTGTTGCCCCATGAGACCTAGCATATCCGCAAGGAAAGAATGCCAGCCTAGTTACAGAAGTACTAACCGAGTTTCCTGTGGTGGATGTGCTCTGACGTCACAGTAAACGAAATTCGTCCCAGACCCTCACGGCTCATTTACGAACCAGTAAACCCGGTAAGGGCTCTAGGGAATTGGCTGCGATTATCCCATTTATTTAATACGTACTTATACATTCAGTCTCGAGTAGAGATTCAATGCAATATACTCACTGTAAATAGCCTACATGCAGGCGTTTGTTGGTGTTACTATCGTGAAAAAAAAAAAAAAAAAAAAAAACAGCCAAGTGTCCGTAGCCAAAGTCCAGTGTTCGTAGCCACCATCTTTGATTTTGTTAAAAAAAAAATAGGAAACACTCGGGGTGTGTTTTTTCGCAGAAAACAACAACAACAAACAACACCAAACGCCAGAATATAGGCTACTAAGTAGATTGTAACAATTGTATAAATAATGAATAAATTTCTGTTTTAAAAATTTATTTTTTGTTGATTGACTTCTAAACAGGTAAAACCAAACAAGTTACAAAATAAGGTATTTTTTATTATTTATTGTTTAAAGGCAATAATGAAAACATTTTGCAAAGCATCGCTAAACGTTTTAATAGCAAATGTGATCCTAACCCGTCGTCGCCGCTGATAAAACTCTAAACGTATGGCAACTCGCCGAGCTTCATGGATATTGAATGAACGAGCAACACATCGTGTGCAGAGACGATTCTAGGTTTGAAGAACGACCTTCGAAATGCGACGACCTCCAAAATCCTTTAAATTCCCTTTAAAGCGAAAACAATTTCTATACTGTTTACGAATAAGAGTAATTTGCGACTCCAACCAAACAGCAACTAATCATTAAAATTACAGTAATAAAATCAGCTATTTAAAGGAAACGCATATACAAATACCAAAGCTGGCAACGGCACGTTCGCACAAAAAAGCAGGAATTTCTAACTAGGTTAAAACAAGCTTGACGGACGCACGCACTGGAAAAAGGCTGACACTCCCTAAGACGACACAATCACACAACAAAAACCCAACAACCATAAACAAAGAACTTAGTCCCATTAGTTAATGACCCCTTAGATAATTACTCTTTCTTCTTAAAAGAATCAAGCCATTGTCAAAGACCTCTCAAATTAGCTGATAATGTGTAGTGTAAATAATGTTAGCCCACCCTAAGTGTTCTATTCTAAAATGAAAACGCTATAAAATCACGCATCTAGACGATTTATTCAGTATTTGCTTAAAACCCGAGAAAGGAGAAGCCCGGTTTCCATTTTAGAAAGCAGCACAAATTTAGGAAGAAAAGAAAATACTGTCTGGTTTAGCGCTGAGTTTAGAGGATTGTAAAGAAAGAAGAAGTAGAATTTTAAAACTCGCAAAAATGCGAAATTACAGAAAGTACGAAGTGACACCGCCTTCAAGCTCTCACGGACGGAGCTCCGCCTCAACAGATCGGAAAGAATCCAACGACAGAGATGTGGTGGATAAGATAGAAGAACTTCGAAAAAAGGCGAGGCAAGAAATGATGGACATTGAAGCACTAGATGGGGTTTCTTTGGCTCACTATTTACGAATAAAGCAAGCCATGTCCAGACTTTTATCCGCAAATGAAAACGAAATGGGGGAATCGACGTATTCTTACGAGACTGTGAGCGAGATAGAGAAAATAAAAGATGGAGAGATGAGGAAGATGGCGGAAAATATACTTAAAAAGTGGCAGAACTTCACCAGAGGTGAACCAGAACCGAGAGAAATTAAACCAAAAAGAAGACGAAGCGTGAGGTTTAAAGATGAAGTGGAAGGTAAGAAGCTTGAGAATTTGCCAACTACTCTCTCTGAAGAAAAAGAACAGACATCAAACGAGCATTCTAAGCAAGTTGAGGAGAGCTTGCGGATTGTGTTTCCTGCTATTATTCGACCCAGACCAGTGGGCGGAACAAAGAAAGAAACCAAGAAAAGAAAAAAAAGGTTTTCAGGGACTCTGCCTTCGATACTACACAAAGAGGAGAAAATTAGCGAGGCAGAGAAACAGGGGTTTGGCTCAGACAGTGAGTTTTCGCTATCGGAAAGACTCCCGCCACTGAAATCAACACCCGTCTATCTTACATTTAAAACTCCTCCTCCGCCTCCTCCTTCCGAAGACGAACATGAACCAGATAATATATCAACGGATACTTTTACTATAACGCCAGAACAAGCTATTTTCCAAAGCTCTTGGGAGACAGAAGAGGAATTAAAGTGTTCCTACCCACAGAGATTCCCACAATCAAAACCAAACTCGCCAACGCCGGGGAGACAGCCAACTCCATTTCCCGCCGATACGGACACAGTCGTGATAAGAGACCTGAAAGCGGGGCTCAAAATGAAGAAGAAAGATTCGTGCTCAAAATACTCCAAAGACGGGCAAACTGTGAGCCCGCGAGCTTGTAAAGGAAAGCCCGTGGAATCGATAAAGTCGAGGTTGGATGATTTTATGAGAAAAATAAAGAACTCTGATACTGAAAAAGAAGAATTTAAAATCAGTGGTTAAACTCCAGAAGAGAACTACGAAAAGAGAATAACACATAATTTCAGAGACTGTTCATTTTTTCCCCAGTATCAAAAGAGAAAAATATTAAAATCCTATATGTTAGAAAATATTTCGAGTTGCGAGCAATGAGAAATTAAGAAAAAAAAAACATTGTTTAAGATCACTGTAAATATTAGATATTAGCTATCACGGCAACAAAACTTAAAGAGGCATTTAAAACAATTTAACGATAGTATTTGAATGATAGTATTTTTCGTTTAATTAGTCTTAGAAATAAAGTATATAGCTGTTATGTCTTGTGTTCTCAATTAACGCATCCGAATGACTTCACACTTGCCATCGTGATGATGATTTGTATCAGTGTTTATTTTGTGTTTCCAGTGGAGACAGTAAAATTTTCTCAAATATAAAAAATAAATAAAATCGCGAGAACAATCAGTGGAACTTTTCTTAAACATTAGACTCTTAAACATCGAAGAGTGTTGTCAAATTTTCTTGTTTTAACGAATTTTTACCTTTCCGTATAAAACAGTTTTCACGAGCTTTTTTATCTTATCGATTGATCTCTCCTGAATTCGGTTTTTGAAAATATAACGGAATTCAATGGTACCTTTGTTAGTAGAACTGACATTTGCACTGACAATGTTTTTTGAAATAATGACAAATTTTTGGGTCAATTAGCTAAAAGCAAATTAGCCCAAGGCCCCCTATTCCTATCCATTTGGACTAATGTTGCTAAATTCAAAGCAATTCGAACGGAATATTTGGGCACTTTAACAACACCCCAGCTGGGAATCGCACCCAGTCCACGCGGCCTAAACACGGCCACGCATGCTCTCTTACACCACTGAGGGTTAGTGTTGTTTTGGCCGAGGAAAAAACCTCTAGTGGGACGCAAACTAGCATCCCAATAGAGTAAAAACCTCAATTTGGTTCCAGTACGAGTCTGGGACGGTAAGCCAAACGAAACAAGATTAACAAAAGCCTGCCTGAAAGCCTGGGGTACAGATAAAAGGGACGTGTGAAAAAGGCCAGAATGTTTGATAAAAAGCAGTGGAATTTTGCAAAGAACAACATCAAACGTGAATGATTTTAAGCATTTCAAAATTGGCTGTAAAAATGTTTTTAGGATCAATCAAAGGATATTAGCAAAAGGGTTCTCTCGTGCAAGGTTTTATGTGTCCAGCCGTCACAAAATGACATCGAATGAAAACCGAACACGTCATTCGACGTGTGACGTCACCTATGACGCAATCAAAAACAAACTTGCAGGAGGTGATCGAGAACAAAAACAAACACTCAAGAAACATCGTCAGGAAAACTAACTTGGTTGATGACAAGGGTCCAACAAAGTGGTCAGTTTATAAGAGTGGGGCAGCGGTATGGTAACTTGGTGGTAAATGGTATGGTGGCCACAACCTCAAAACATCAGACAAAACATTTTGATAGATGTCATGTAGCAAATGAATGTGTCAGGGGATTCAACAAGATAGTCACGTGATTTGTGTCGCCATCGATAACGTCACGAGTAGAGTTGTAAAGCTTTATAATTATAGAACAAAAATAATATTGCGGTGTAGAGTTCCGCCGTTAGGCGTGCCCAAACCTATATATTACAGAATGACCATTGGTCGTTAATGAAGGAGAAAATAAATGAAGAGATCGCCAAAAAGAGGTATTGCGAGAAATCCAAAAAGATATGGCGAAAAAGGTCTTGCGAGAAATCCAAAAAGATATGGCGAAAAAGGTCTTGCGAGAAATCCATAAAGATATGGCGAAAAAGGTCTTGGAAGCAACCAAAAAGATATGGCGAAAAAAGTCTTGGAAGCAACCAAAAAAATATGGCGAAAAAGGTCTTGGGAGCAACCAAAAAGATATGGCGAAAAAGGTCTTGGGAGCAACCAAAAAGATATGGCGAAAAAGGTCTTGGGAGCAACCAAAAAGATATGGCGAAAAAGGTCTTGGGAGCAACCAAAAAGATATGGCGAAAAAGGTCTTGGGAGCAACCAAAAAGATATGGCGAAAAAGGTCTTGGGAGCAACCAAAAAGATATGGCAAAAAGGTCTTGGGAGCAACCAAAAAGATATGGCAAAAAGGTCTTGGGAGCAACCAAAAAGATATGGCAAAAAGGTCTTGGGAGCAACCAAAAAGATATGGCAAAAAGGTCTTGGGAGCAACCAAAAAGATATGGCAAAAAGGTCTTGGGAGCAACCAAAAAGATATGGCAAAAAGGTCTTGGGAGCAACCAAAAAGATATGGCAAAAAGGTCTTGGGAGCAACCAAAGAGATATGGCAAAAAGGTCTTGGGAGCAACCAAAAAGATATGGCAAAAAGGTCTTGGGAGCAACCAAAAAGATATGGCAAAAAGGTCTTGGGAGCAACCAAAAAGATATGGCAAAAAGATCTTGGGAGCAACCAAAAAGATGGCAAAAAGGTGTTGAAGCAACAAAAGAGATCTCGGAAAAATCTTGGTAAACTAAAAAAGATTATCAAAAGGATCACCAAAGATGTCGGCACTGCAAACCCACAAAATACGTTTTTTTCGTTTTAAAATAAAGCTTTATGACTACTTCCGACGTGTAAATGACGTCATACATCAGGTGACCATCTCGTTGCACTGGTAAAACCAAAATTTGCTAAAATGACATCAATTTTAGTTGCCTCTGACGAGGTTTCTATATTAGTTATTGATGCTATCATCAATGATGTCACACATACCGTTACGATCTCGTTGGACCACCTACATGACGTTTACCAAGTTTGGGTGCCATACGATGTTATTTGGTGACAACTTGTAACCACGTGCCACGAGAACTTAAGTCGGTGGATAACCAATATCAGCTACCACATTTTCTTAAACCAATTTAACTTAGTCGGGGATCGAGTGCCGAGAAGCTCCGCTAAATTGACACTGTGTTTTGGTGTTATTAAACTCAAGGGAGATCGACTCAAGGGACTTTGAGAATCCAGAAAGATTGCAAAAAAGTCACGGACAAATTAAAGTGAGAAAAACAACTTTATTAATACTTATGTACCCAATGTTTGATACAAATCACAATGTTACATTAAATATCAAATTGTTACCGCAAAACAGATTACATTGGTTTTCTAACTACAATTAGAGGTATTTATTTTTAGGGTGAATAAGAGATCTGTGAACAATTCAAAATTTCAAAAAGCCTTGAGGCAAATCAAAACAGATGGCGCTCAAATACCAAGATCGAAAAAAAGCTTTTTAGAAAAAAATCCAAAAAAATCGACAAGACGAAGAAGATAACGAAGACTTGAGGAGTTTGAAACCGGAATCTCGCAAACGACTAAACAAATATATTGACTAAAATGCCCATTTCGAAAAAAGGTATGGTAAATATGCTTACATACATATTTTCCAACCTGGCATCGGGAAACTTTTTTTTTTTTACCTTTTATTTCCCGATTATGGAGATAAAGATCCAAACATGCTAAAACAACATTGCTGGAGCACCAAAATCATCATTGCCAAAACCTTAAGCCTAGAAGCCTGCCACGCCTAGTAAAGTGCTACTTGTGTCTGCAGTGTCGTGCCTTACGTCGATGATCAATCCGCTGCTGTCGACGTCTTCACCAATCAACAACGAACGCCTACTCGTCACAAATACCAAAACCAGGAATGAGTGATCGAGGAAACGCCCTTTGCCGATGGCGCCAACCATTTGTTGGACAATACGATAAACTGACAAGTTGTCAGTTGTACTATAGGTAAAGCCACATGCCTATTCCATTTTTCATTTTTTTTTCCAAAATTGAATCGCAAATCTTTTTTTACATTTTGGGCCAAAATAGATTCGAAAAAATCGCAAATGCATCAAACTCACACACACAAAAAAAGATCGAAGACCAAGAATCGAAGTTGACAATGTCGGAATGGCTATTGTCGCAAGCTATGCTGAATTTCTAATAACTATAGTAAAGGCATTCATGGACTTGAAGTTGTAGCAAATGCATCTCACTATAATCTAGTTTTTTTTGTCTTGAGGTACCACTAGTGGATTCCATTGAAATTCATCTTTTTTTTGGGTTTACAACTGCAAACTAACTCGGAAAAATATCATATGCTCCAAAATAGGTTAACTGTGCCAAAAATTCAGGTCCAATGAAAGTCGTTTCAACCTCCAACCCCAAGAAGACTACCCAAAGCACACTAGCCG
The DNA here is from genome assembly GCF_932526225.1 of Nematostella vectensis. Classification (NCBI taxonomy): domain Eukaryota; kingdom Metazoa; phylum Cnidaria; class Anthozoa; order Actiniaria; family Edwardsiidae; genus Nematostella; species Nematostella vectensis. Next base: position 6,903,138 of record NC_064044.1, read on the forward strand.
AAATAAGGATGCGTCCAAACCATTCCAAAAGGAATTTTCAGATTATCTTTAGGCCGTCTTATATGCCTAAATGCTAGCTGAACCCCGTGAGCAGACAATTTTATGTGTCCTTCCAACACTGGCAGCTATCACAATCTCCTCAGACGAATAGTAGAACTGAGATTCTCTTCAGAATTTCTTACAAAGTATGGGCTGCCTGTGTTGGGTAAGCAAAGGCTGTGCTTAGCCTAAAGGGTAGCTTAACCCACCTCCCCCCAGTCCCCCCTTCCCACTGATGCTAACGCATATGCATGGTGTATGTATTTGAGGACCACCTGTGCTCAGACGAATCACCTGCTCAGCCCATGAAAACCTAACACTACCCCCCTGAGTACCCGATTGAGACATCAAACAACTCAGCTTTATTAGAGTTGGGGGGTCCTAGTAAAACGACTTATTTAACAATTATATGTTTTGAACGATACTATTTCCTTTTATTAAACACTTTCATGTTTGCATCAAATGCTTCTTGGAGACTGTTTTCTTTATAGCAATAAATAAATCTCTGGTATTGATGCAGAAAGCAACAATGAACTATGTGGAAAACTTCAGATGAGTAACAAGATCACCTAATTGAATGCAACAGTATATATCACATGATCAAGTTATCAGCAAAAGGGGGAGAGGGGGAAGCATACCTTCAGGTGACTGAATCCTCCCACGCAGACCAGCAATGCCTAGACTACCAAAATCTCAAACTAACGAACCATTTGTTCGTGATAAAAAAGGACTTAACAAAAAATTATGTGACAGGCTTCGCCTTATCAAAATAAATCCTCCCCCCTCCCAAGGGCACAGATTCGTATAATACTCTGGCCCTTTTGCTAGCTAATAATTGTGATATATTTATTTATGTTTGCAATTGCTTTATAAGAAAGCAATGCTTGTCTGCAGTCTGGATCTTATTTCGTTTCTATTTACAGAAAAGCAGGATTACCAGACAATAGTTTGTGATTAGAAAATTATCTTTTTTTTCAGAATCTAAGAATCGGTCACTTTTTTTACACAAACCTGGTAATTCTCGCTTTTTTAAAAGCTTGCAGTTCAAAATTGTAATCCTAAAAAATTATCCTGTAATAGCCATTTGCATAAAAGTTACTATTTTCATCCTTTTTAGAGATGAAAATCTACAGCTTTGTAGAGCCTTGAATTCAAGACTCCAAACTATTATATGGTTAATACAGATTCAACCATACAACATTTCATTAAACATTTTTGGCCTCTTCTCCTTTTAGTATTCCCTTTGATTAGGAACACTGCTACGCCCATTGCCCAAGTATAGCCAAAGTTAAAATCAGAGATAAGTTACAGCTCTAACAAGCCTAGTGCATGTTTGCATTCTGTTTTATTTTGCAATTTTTTTTTCACTTTTTTTAAATATTTTTATATGGATTATTACAAGTTCTAAACAAGTCAGAAAAGAAATAGGACATGCCGTTTGGTAGAGCTGCACTCTGAGAAAAAAAAACTCACTGTTTGTTCGAGGATTCTTTTAGCCTCCAATCTCCTTTATTACTGTGTAGATGATAATCTGTGAAAAAAATGTTTTTATAAAAAATCGCTTTATTGATATAATGTCTTTAGGCATATCAAAAATATCATCTTTACTTTTACGGGGTATAGACAAATGCAAAGTATTGATAAGTGATGGTAAATATATATTTTACTCACTGCCTACTGTATGGTTGGTCATACAAATCACAGGAAATGCTCCAAAATGGCGTAAATTTTTGCCTTTTTTATTCTTGTCATTGTTCCCAACATGAAAGCAAAATTTGTGCGTGTTTCTTTCAGAAGAGTTTGATAAAATATATTTTAATTTGATTTTTAAAAGGAACACGCAATTTTGTTCTAGTTATTTTGGAGTGTTGTAATTTTAACAAGAACAGCAACTTCTATTTTCTCTAATCGGTCTTTTAAATGTGTGGTAAACCAAATACTTATGTTTTTAGTTTGCAGAGGAAACGTTCTATTTATTTTCAGTGTTTTATCTCACCTAGCCAAAGTCTATCGCGTGAGTATGGCTTGGCCATTTCGCATGGTGCAGTAAAACATTCCTGTGGAAAAAGAGAAAAACAACTCAAAATATTGGACACTTTTCCCCTATTTCAAGACATTTAGGGAGATAACTGATGATAATTGCTTTTGACAATTTAAGTTTTCTTGGCAAACTAATTTACGGAGTGGAAAACCTTAAAAAAACATGTAACTTAATTAAATGTAATACTTGTATTTTGTTGCTTATCTAAAATACCCTTAACAAATAAAAAATGTCTTCTCTAGTGGCAAAATAGATAATAAATGGATAATTTCATTCAACTGGGAGGTTTTTTCTTACAAAGAAGGTAACCGCATGAATGAAACCTTATTTGAAGTGGAAGTGGGAACTTTCTTGAAATGCGCGACGGAATGTTCATGTTTATCACTTCTGAGTAAATCTGGACCTTCTAAACACGATATAGTTGCTGCTGTGTATATGTGAAGTGATATAAGATTTCAGAAAGTTCAAAAGAACAATCTTAAGAGCGAAAGTCGAGACCATCAAAATCAAAAGCGGGCTCTTTTCCACGAGTGTGAATACTTCATCTGTGCAGAAAACTTTATCTGTCATTCAAATTATAATCACCCAATCACAGTTTACTGATGAGCTGAACGTACCAGTAATATCCGCAGGAGAACAAATAGTCGTTAATTTGGGTTTCAAAGGCGCACGTGAAAATGCGTAGTCTCCTGCGCAAGTGTAGTAGAGTTTAGAGACTAGGAAAAACCGTTGCGTGTGACAAATCTCAGGGTTAAAGTCAAAAGCGTAGCCAGGGGCAAGGAGTGAACAGACATAAAAAAAGGGAAAAATTATCCGTTCATTCTTCGTATAAATGTATGGAACAATTTATTGCATGACGAAAGTCATGACCCTTCTGGGGTTTCTATTTTTTACAATAAACAAGGAATTTGCACGACTAAGCAGATAAAAAAGGTACTCTTTTTCTGTCGCTCAATCCTTCGCGCGCGGGGTCTATCTCTCGCAGGCTAAGTATTATTATCTACGCTAATAGTACGCTGGTAAAACTACCCCATGAATTGTGTAGTTCCAGGAAATATATATACGCCCAGAAATTTCCAGAGGGGAGTAGGGGGGGGGGGGGAATGCCCCCTTTTCCTTAACAGTTACTGTATTTATTTTTTTCCAGGGGGTTTTAAATTCCAGAGGGGTGGGGGGTCTGGCACTACACATTAATGGTTTAGATCTTTTGGGGTAATTGGCGTACATCCTGAAAAAATCAAAAGTTTAAAATGTTTCAAGAAAAAAGCATGCGATTTTTGTTTCTGCTGTTAGATTTGTACTACTTACCCATTATGAAGATAGTAAACCAGTAAGACACACGAAAAGTTGGTATTTTATGTCAGGATTTGCAAGCATTGCGACACACAAATAGAAATACAACTTTATATTATATTAAAAACTATGTATTACTTGTAAAGCCATAATAACAAGTATCTAACAATTATTATATCATTCATAGCAAAATTCCATTCAATTATTATTTTCAAATATTTCGTCCATTTAACAAGTAGAAACGTTGACATTAATATTCCTGGTTCAATAAATATCTTTTTAGATGGCTTTATACAACAAGTTCTCAAAGATAAATATGATTCACTCATTACACCTTGTAAAATATTCCAAACGTTTCATGTTATCAAATACTTATTTTTTTTATCTAAATATTCACGACACATGCTTTTACCGGAAGTGACGTCATGCCTAGGGGCAACAACATAAACCTGTTATGTCGTTATTAATTAATATTCTGACGTCAATGTTTGACTATCAAGTTATGCTGCTTTACTGCTGTCACGCACTAGTTGTGAATAACGTAGTTGGTGTGATTCCATGCCGCATTCAAAGTGGTGCCATTTGCCAGATAATATATTTATGGTGTCTTTTAACTTAAGTGACGTCATACACCCGATATAGAGTGGCATATGACTTCATGCCTGTTGTAAAATTCTTGATGTGACATCATCCCATCAATATGACGTTACATTGCTTACGCAGATTCCGCAAATGCAAAATCACACAACCACTCCTGTTGCTAAGTATCTGGTGACGTCATGCCATTGAGGAGACGTCATGCAACCAATTCCATGTGACAAGCCACTGATGTGACGTGACGTCAAATGTGACGTCATGTCTGGAAGGGTATCTTTATTCACTCGCTGTCGCGTCGCCTGACTCTCTCGCCAGTTCTCTCGTCTCGCTGACAAGTTTTTGCCATTCTCCCGTGTCTTCCATGTCAAAGACGCCTTTGGCGAACTGTGCGAACACGCGGTCCATGTAATTTTGCTCGTGTATCATTACGCCTTCAATAAACCCGATGTGACCGCCGTACGCAGTAAGCACTAGCGCAAACAGAGGGTTGTTCCCGATGGTCTTCAGAGGAATTGCTGGGATAAAAATAAGACAGCAAACTGAATGATTACATAGCACAGCTCCTTTGAGTATTTGTACAAACACAACACAGGGTGGATGGGGGTTGTCCGCTGCAGTCAAACAAAGTAACCCCCCTTTAGAGTGTAATGGCTTAGGAGGAGGGGAGGAGGGCCGTTCTAACACTTGGTACGTACCATGAAGGGAAGAGAACGGGTCATCAGCCGAATTCAAACAATGTACCCCCCTCTCTTCTTTTAGTGTGGAATGGCTAAGGATGTGTTCTAGAGGAGTGTAGGTTATAAAACTTGGTACGTACCATGAAGGGGAGAGAACGGGTCATCAGCCGAATTCAAACAATGTACCCCCTCTCTTCTTTTAGTGTGGAATGGCTAAGGATGTGTTCTAGAGGAGTGTAGGTTATAAAACTTGGTACGTACCATGAAGGGGAGAGAATGGGTCATCAGCCGCAGTCAAACAAAGTAACCCCCCCTCTTAGTGTGAAATGGTTTAGAATGTGCAATAGAGGGCGGGGGAGTTCTAAAACTTGGTACGTAGCATGAAGGGGAGGGGGAATGAATTGGCCGCTGCAGTTAAACAAAGTATTCCCCCCCTTTTAGTGTGTAATGGCTTAGGATGTGTTATGGAGAAGGGGATTCTATTTGGTACGTACCATGAAGGGGAGAGAACGGGTCATCAGCCGCAGTCAAACAAAGCACAGGGACCGTGATAGTGTGTAATGGCTTTGTATGAAGTGAAGCCGCATTGTAGTACTCCTCGTAGTTACTGTAACCAAACGTAGGTGATGTGAAGCGCTCATCAAACTCTCGCACTGTCTTCGCCTGGAAATAACATCATAAAATTGAGAATAGAAAGTTAGGATAGATTTTCTATCACCTATTGCTGAAAATAGGAAAAAGTGACTGGAAATACGCACATTTAACACATGATTGATGTCGTACAAGTTGTGACGCCCTTGAAATACATTAAGATTGCTGAAACAAAACAAAAAAATATTAATTATGCTTTTTAACAATTTGCATTTGAGACAAACACCAAATCAAGAGTTTCAAATGCTGGATCATGCCTCATTTTCTTTTAATGCACCAATCCTAAAATAGTCCCCTATTTTGCTAGGATCATAGTCACACACAAAAATTTGTATACTGCTGCAAACATCCTAGCTTGGGTAATGATGTTGTAAAGTAGAACAGTTTTATAGGGTTTAGGAAACAACATGTATAGGGTAAAAAGTTACCAACGAAGAACATGACCTCCAAACAGCTTAGGTTGGGGGTGAAGTACTCTGGCTCCCATTGCCTTCCCCCCCCCCCCCCTTGGATCTGGCAGAACTACAAACCTTTTCACCATCCTGACTAAATTCCCAGTCAACCGTCGGTTGAAGAGTAGGAAGTTCAGTGGCTGTTCTAATGAGACAGTAGACTCCGCACAATCCCATGGGATGGACACTACTAGCCCAGCAATAAGCCCGCAGTCAGCATCCTTCATCTCATTTAAATAGTTCATCAAAATCATCCTGAAATTTAAGATAAGGAGAAAACTGAAATTTGAGGAAAGGAGAACCATGGGTAATCAGGACTGTAGTCAGGTTGTTCATTAACCCATGAGCCATCAGGGTGATTTAGATCCACGGCGCTAGCAAGAGGACACTGCCTCTCTAACATTCGACTGGGTGCAGACATTTCTTGCCAACATCCCGTAGTGTTTAGAATAGCATTTCATGCTTTTCCCTTAAGGACATGATGTAAGCAAAAATCAGTGCAGGCACTTGCAATAAATAGCGCAAGCAGCATCTTCTTGTTGGTGTCATGGATCTAAACCCTCCTTTTCTCTCTTAGGTGACATCATAATTTTAAATGGTACATTTTTTTATATGTGCAGACTATGTGAATACCTGCTACTAACCTTCAGAAACTTTTCATAATCTTTTATGTCCTTTTATATATTTATCCTGACAAGTATTTTTTAGTTTGAAACATAACATATTATATCTTTTAGAGAGCATGATTGTATAAAATTGTGTTTAAAGCATAATTCTCTTTAGATATCCATTACAAAAGAAAGCTCTAAATAATGTCTAGTCTAACTACCTCTTATCAGAAACATCTGAGGCCAGTGGGCGGAACAAAGAAGGAAACCAAGAAAAGAAAAAAAAGGTTTTCAGGGACTCTGCCTCCGATACTACACAAAGAGGAGAAAATTAGCGAGGCAGAGAAACAGGGGTTTGGCTCAGACAGCGAGTTTTCGCTATCCGAAAGACTCCCGCCACTGAAATCAACACCCGTCTATCTTACATCTAAAACTCCTCCCCCGCCTCCTCCTTCCGAAGACGAACATGAACCAGATAATATATCAACGGATACTTTTACTATAACGCCAGAACAAGCTATTTTCCAAAGCTCTTGGGAGACAGAAGAGGAATTAAAGTGTTCCTACCCACAGAGATTCCCACAATCAAAACCAAACTCGCCAACGCCGGGGAGACAGCCAACTCCATTTCCCGCCGATACGGACACAGTCGTGATAAGAGACCCGAAAGCGGTGCTCAAAATGAAGAAGAAAGATTCGTGCTCAAAATACTCCAAAGACGGGCAAACTGTGAGCCCGCGAGCTTGTAAAGGAAAGCCCGTGGAATCGATAAAGTCGAGGTTGGATGATTTTATGAGAAAAATAAAGAACTCTGATACTGTTGAAGAAAAAGAAGAATTTAAAATCAGTGGTTAAACTCCAGAAGAGAACTACAAAAAGAGAATAACACATAATTTCAGAGACTGTTCATTTTTTCCCCAGTATCAAAAGAGAAAAATATTAAAATCCTATATGTTAGAAAATATTTCGAGTTGCGAGCAATGAGAAATTAAGAAAAAAAAATATTGTTTAAGATCACTATAAATATTAGATATTAGCTATCACGGCAACAAAACTTAAAGAGGCATTTAAAACAATTTAACGATAGTATTTTTCGTTTAATTAGTCTTAGAAATAAAGTATATAGCTGTTATGTCTTGTGTTCTCAATTAACGCATCCGAATGACTTCACACTTGCCATCGTGATGATGATTTGTATCAGTGTTTATTTTGTGTTTCCAGTGGAGACAGTAAAATTTTCTCAAATATAAAAAATAAATAAAATCGCGAGAACAATCAGTGGAACTTTTCTTAAACATTAGACTCTTAAACATCGAAGAGTGTTGTCAAATTTTCTTGTTTTAACGAATTTTTACCTTTCCGTATAAAACAGTTTTCACGAGCTTTTTTATCTTATCGATTGATCTCTCCTGAATTCGGTTTTTGAAAATATAACGGAATTCCATGGTACCTTTGTTCGTAGAACTGACATTTGCACTGACAATGTTTTTTGAAATAATGACAAATTTTTGGGTCAATTAGCTAAAAGCAAATTAGCCCAAGGCCCCCTATTCCTATCCATTTGGACTAATGTTGCTAAATTCAAAGCAATTCGAACGGAATATTTGGGCACTTTAACAACACCCCAGCTGGGAATCGCACCCAGTCCACGCGGCCTAAACACGGCCACGCATGCTCTCTTACACCACTGAGGTTTCGTGTTGTTTTGGCCGAGGAAAAACCTCTAGTGGGACGCAAACTAGCATCCCACTAGAGTAAAAACCTCAATTTGGTTCCAGTACGAGTCTGGGACGGTAAGCCAAACGAAACAAGATTAACAAAAGCCTGCCTGAAAGCCTGGGGTACAGATAAAAGGAACGTGTGAAAAAGGCCAGAATGTTTGATAAAAAGCAGTGGAAATTTGCAAAGAACAACATCAAACGTGAATGATTTTAAGCATTTCAAAATTGGCTGTAAAAATGTTTTTAGGATCAATCAAAGGATATTAGCAAAAGGGTTCTCTCGTGCAAGGTTTTATGTGTCCAGCCGTCACAAAATGACATCGAATGAAAACCGAACACGTCATTCGACGTGTGACGTCACCTATGACGCAATCAAAAACAAACTTGCAGGAGGTGATCGAGAACAAAAACAAACACTCAAGATGGAAACATCGTCAGGAAAACTAACTTGGTTGATGACAAGGGTCCAACAAAGTGGTCAGTCTATAAGAGTGGGGCAGCGGTATGGTAACTTGGTGGTAAATGGTATGGTGGCCACAACCTCAAAACATCAGACAAAACACTTTGATAGATGTCATGTAGCAAATGAATGTGTCAGGGGATTCAACGAGATAGTCACGTGATTTGTGTCGCCATCGATAACGTCACGAGTAGAGTTGTAAAGCTTTATAATTATAGAACAAAAATAATATTGCGGTGTAGAGTTCCGCCGTTAGGCGTGCCCAAACCTATATATTACAGAATGACCATTGGTCGTTAATGAAGGAGAAAATAAATGAAGAGATCGCCAAAAAGAGGTATTGCGAGAAATCCAAAAAGATATGGCGAAAAAGGTCTTGCGAGAAATCCAAAAAGATATGGCGAAAAAGGTCTTGCGAGCAACCAAAAAGATATGGCGAAAAAGGTCTTGGAAGCAACCAAAAAGATATGGCGAAAAAGGTCTTGCGAGCAACCAAAAAGATATGGCGAAAAAGGTCTTGGAAGCAACCAAAAAGATATGGCGAAAAAGGTCTTGGAAGCAACCAAAAAGATATGGCGAAAAAGGTCTTGGAAGCAACCAAAAAGATATGGCGAAAAAGGTCTTGGAAGCAACCAAAAAGATATGGCGAAAAAGGTCTTGGAAGCAACCAAAAAGATATGGCGAAAAAGGTCTTGGGAGCAACCCAAAATATATGGCGAAAAGGTCTTGGGAGCAACCAAAAAGATGGCAAAAAGGTCTTGGGAGCAACCAAAAAGATATGGCAAAAAGGTCTTGGGAGCAACCAAAAAGATATGGCAAAAAGGTCTTGGGAGCAACCAAAAAGATATGGCAAAAAGGTCTTGGGAGCAACCAAAAAGATATGGCAAAAAGGTCTTGGGAGCAACCAAAGAGATATGGCAAAAAGGTCTTGGGAGCAACCAAAAATATATGGCAAAAAGGTCTTGGGAGCAACCAAAAAGATATGGCAAAAAGGTCTTGGGAGCAACCAAAAAGATATGGCAAAAAGGTCTTGGGAGCAACCAAAAAGATGGCAAAAAGATCTTGGGAGCAACCAAAAAGATGGCAAAAAGGTGTTGAAGCAACAAAAGAGATCTCGGAAAAATCTTGGTAAACTAAAAAAGATTATCAAAAGGATCACCAAAGATGTCGGCACTGCAAACCCACAAAATACGTTTTTTTCGTTTTTAAATAAAGCTTTATGACTACTTCCGACGTGTAAATGACGTCATACATCAGGTGACCATCTCGTTGCACTGGTAAAACCAAAATTTGCTAAAATGACATCAACTTTAGTTGCCTCTGACGAGGTTTCTATATTAGTTATTGATGCTATCATCAATGATGTCACACATACCGTTACGATCTCGTTGGACCACCTACATGACGTTTACCAAGTTTGGGTGCCATACGATGTTATTTGGTGACAACTTGGAACCACTCTCCACGAGAACTTAAGTCGGTGGATAACCAATATCAGCTACCACATTTTCTTAAACCAATTTAACTTAGTTGGGGATCGAGTGCCGAGAAGCTCCGCTAAATTGACACTGTGTTTTGGTGTTATTAAACTCAAGGGAGATCGACTCAAGGGACTTTGAGAATCCAGAAAGATTGCAAAAAAGTCACGGACAAATTAAAGTGAGAAAAACAACTTTATTAATACTTATGTACCCAATGTTTGATACAAATCACAATGTTACATTAAATATCAAATTGTTACCGCAAAACAGATTACATTGGTTTTCTAACTACAATTAGAGGTATTTATTTTTAGGGTGAATAAGAGATCTGTGAACAATTCAAAATTTCGATAAAAAAGCCTTGAGGCAAATCAAAACAGATTGCGCTCAAATACCAAGATCGAAAATAAGCTTTTTAGAAAAAAATAAAAAAAAATCGACAAGACGAAGAAGATAACGAAGACTTGAGGAGTTTGAAACCGGAATCTCGCAAACGACTAAAAAAATATATTGACTAAAATGCCCATTTCGAAAAAAGGTATGGTAAATATGCTTACATACATATTTTCCAACCTGGCATCGGGAAACTTTTTTTTTTACTTTTTATTTCCCGATTATGGAGATAAAGATCCAAACATGCTACAACAACATTGCTGCAGCACCAAAATCATCTTTGCCAAAACTTAAAGCCTAGAAGCCTGCCACGCCTAGTAAAGTGCTACTTGTGTCTGCAGTGTCGTGCCTTACGTCGATGATCCATCCGCTGTTGTCGACGTCTTCACCAATCAACAACGAACGCCTACTCGTCACAAATACCAAAACCAGGAATGAGTGATCGAGGAAACGCCCTTTGCCGATGGCGCCAACCATGTGTTGGACACTACGATAAGCTGACAAGTTGTCAGTTGTACTATAGGTAAAGCCACATGCCTATTCCATTTTTCCTTTTTTTTTCCAAAATTGAATCGCAAATCTTTTTTTACATTTTGGCCAAAATAGATTCGAAAAAATCGCAAATGCATCAAACTCACACACAAAAAAAAAGATCGAAGACCAAGAATCGAAGTTGACAATGTCGGAATGGCTATTGTCGCAAGCTATGCTGAACTTCTAATAACTATAGTACAGGCATTCATGGACTTGAAGTTGTAGCAAATGCATATTACTATAATCTTATACTTGAAAGCTGTATGTGGTGGCGAGGGCCTAGTTTTTTTTTGTCTTGAGGTACTACTAGTGGATTCCATTGAAATTCATCTTTTTTGGGGGTTTACAACTGCAAACTAACTCGGAAAAATATCATATGCTCCAAAATAGGTTAACTGTGCCAAAAATTCAAGTCCAATGAAAGTCGTTTCAACCTCCAACCCCAAGAAGACTACCCAAAGCACACTAGCCGAAATAAGGATGCGTCCAAACCATTCCAAAAGGAATTTTCAGATTATCTTTAGGCCGTCTTATATGCCTAAATGCTAGTTGAACCCCGTGAGCAGACAATTTTATGTGTCCTTCCAACACTGGCAGCTATCAAAATCTCCTCAGACGAATAGTAGAACTGAGATTCTCTTCAGAATTTCTTACAAAGTATGGGCTGCCTGTGTTGGGTGAGCAAAGGCTGTGCTTAGCCTAAAGGGTAGCTTAGCCCACCTCCCCCCAGTCCCCCCTTCCCACTGATGCTAACGCATATGCATGGTGTATGTATTTGAGGACCACCTGTGCTCAGACGAATCACCTGCTCAGCCCATGAAAACCTAACACTACCCCCCTGAGTACCCGAGTGAGACATCAAACAACTCAGCTTTATTAGAGTTAGGGGGTCCTAGTAAAACGACTTATTTAACAATTATATGTTTTGAACGATACTATTTCCTTTTATTAAACACTTCCATGTTTGCATCAAATGCTTCTTGGAGACTGTTTTCTTTATAGCAATAAATAAATCTCTGGTATTGATGCAGAAAGCAACAATGAACTATGTGGAAAACTTCAGATGAGAAACAAGATCACCTAATTGAATGCAACAGTATATATCACATGATCAAGTTATCAGCAAAAGGGGGAGAGGGGGAAGCATACCTCCAGGTGACTGAATCCTCCCACGCAGACCAGTAATGCCTAGACTACCAAAATCTCAAACTAACGAACCATTTGTTCGTGATAAAAAAGGACTTAACAAAAAATTATGTGACAGGCTTCGCCTAATCAAAATAAATCCTCCCCCCTCCCAAGGGCACAGATTCGTATAATACTCTGGCCCTTTTGCTAGCTAATAATTGTGATATATTTATTTAAGTTTGCAATTGCTTTATAAGAAAGCAATGCTTGTCTGCAGTCTGGATCTTATTTCGTTTCTATTTATAGAAAAGCAGGATTACCAGACAATAGTTTGTGATTAGAAAATGATCTTTTTTTCAGAATCTAAAAATCGGTCACTTTTTTTACACAAACCTGGTAATTCTCGCTTTTTTAGAAGCTTGCAGTTCAAAATTGTAATCCTAAAAATTATCCTGTAATAGCCATTTGCATAGAGTTACTATTTTCATCCTTTTTAGAGATGAAAATCTACAGCTTTGTAAAGAGCCTTGAATTCAAGACTCCAAACTATTATATGGTTAATACAGATTCAACCATACAACATTTCATTAAACATTTTTGGCCTCTTCTCCTTTTAGTATTCCCTTTGATTAGGAACACTGCCACGCCCATTGCCGAAGTATAGCCAAAGTTAAAATCAGAGATAAGTTACAGCTCTAACAAGCCTAGTGCATGTTTGCATTCTGTTATTTTGCAATTTTTTTTCACTTTTTTTAAATATTTTTATATGGATTATTGCAAGTTCTAAACAAGTCAGAAAAGAAATAGGACATGCCGTTTGGTAGAGCTGCTCTCTGAGAAAAAAAAAACTCACTGTTTGTTCGAGGATTCTTTTAGCCTCCAATCTCCTTTATTACTGTGTAGATGATAATCTGTGAAAAAAAATGTTTTTATAAAAAATCGCTTTATTGATATAATGTCTTTAGGCATATCAAAAATATCATCTTTACTTTTACGGGGTATAGACAAATGCAAAGTATTGATAAATGATGGTAAATATATATTTTACTCACTGCCTACTGTATGGCTGGTCATACAAATCACAGGAAATGCTCCAAAATGGCGTAAATTTTTGCCTTTTTTATTCTTGTCATTGTTCCCAACATGAAAGCAAAATTTGTGCGTGTTTCTTTCAGAAGAGTTTGATAAAATATATTTTAATTTGATTTTTAAAAGGAACACGCAATTTTGTTCTAGTTATTTTGGAGTGTTGTAATTTTAACAAGAACAGCAACTTCTATTTTCTCTAATCGGTCTTTTAAATGTGTGGTAAACCAAATACTTATGTTTTTAGTTTGCAGAGGAAACGTTCTATTTATTTTCAGTGTTTTATCTCACCTAGCCAAAGTCTATCGCGTGAGTATGGCTTGGCCATTTCGCATGGTGCAGTAAAAACATTCCTGTGGAAAAAGAGAAAAACAACTCAAAATATTGGACACTTTTCCCCTATTTCAAGACATTTAGGAAGATAACTGATGATAATTGCTTTTGACAATTTAAATTTTCTTGGCAAACTAATTTACGGAGTGGAAAACCTTAAAAAACATGTAATGTATATGTTGTACTTGTATTTTGTTGCTTATCTAAAATACCCTAAACAAATAAAAAAATGTCTTCTCTAGTGGCAAAATAGATAATAAATGGATAATTTCATTCAACTTGGGGGGTTTTTCTTACCAAGAAGGTAACCGCATGAATGAGACCTTATTTGAAGTGAAAGTGGGAACTTTCTTGAAATGCGCGACGGAATGTTCCAGTTTATCACTTCTGAGTAAATCTGGACCTTCTAAACACGATATAGTTGCCGCTGTGTATATGTGAAGTGATATAAGATTTCAGAAAGTTCAAAAGAACAATCTTAAGAGCGAAAGTCGAGACCATCAAAATCAAAAGCGGGCTATTTTCCACGAGGTGAATACTTCATCTGTGCAGAACACTTTATCTGTCATTCAAATTATAATCACCCAATCACAGTTTACTGATGAGCTGAACGTACCAGTAATATCCGCAGGAGAACAATAGTCGTTAATTTGGGTTTCAAAGGCGCACGTGAAAATGTCTCTTGCGCAGCCGCCCTTAGTGTAGTAGAGTTTAGAGACTAGGAAAAACCGTTGCGTGTGACAAATCTCAGGGTCGAAGTCAAAAGGGTAGCCGGGGGCAAGGAGTGAACAGACATAAAAAAAAGGGAAAAATTATCCGTTCATTCTTCGTATAAATGTATGGAACAATTTATTGCATGACGAAAGTCATGACCCTTTTGGGGTTTCTATTTTTTACAATAAACAAGGAATTTGCACGACTAAGCAGATAAAAAATGTACTCTTTTTCTGTCGCTCAATCCTTCGCGCGCGGGGTCTATCTCTCGTAGGCTAAGTATTATTACCTTAACGCTAATAGTACGCTGGTAAAACTACCCCATGAATTGTGTAGTTCCAGAAAATATATATACGCCCAGAAATTTCCAGAGGGGAGTAGGGGGGGGGGGGGGGGGGGGGGGGAATGCCCCTTTTCCTTAACAGTTACTGTATTTATTTTTTTCCAGGGGGTTTTAAATTCCAGAGGGGTGGGGGGTCTGGCACTACACATTAATGGTTTAGATCTTTTGGGGTAATTGGCGTACATCCTGAAAAAAATCAAAAGTTTAAAATGTTTCAAGAAAAAAGCATGCGATTTTTGTTTCTGCTGTTAGATTTGTACTACTTACCCATTATGAAGATAGTAAACCAGTAAGACACAGGGAAAGTTGGTATTTTATGTCAGGATTTGCAAGCATTGCGACACACAAATAGAAATACAACTTTATATTATATTAAAAACTATGTATTACTTGTAAAGCTATAATAACAAGTATCTAACAATTATTATATTATTCATAGCAAAATTTCATTCAATTATTATTTTCAAATATTTCGTCCATTTAACAAGTAGAAACGTTGACATTAATATTCCTGGTTCAATAAATATCTTTTTAGATGGCTTTATACAACAAGTTCAAGATAAATATGATTCACTCATTACACCTTGTAAAATATTCCAAACGTTTCATGTTATCAAATACTTATTTTTTCATCTAAATATTCACGACACATGCTTTTACCGGAAGTGACGTCATGCCTAGGGGCAACAACATAAACCTGTTATGTCGTTATTAATTAATATTCTGACGACAATGTTTGACTATCAAGTTATGCTGCTTTACTGCTGTCACGCACTAGTTGTGAAAAAAAAGAAAATGACATAACGTAGTTGATGTGATTCCATGCCGCATTCAAAGTGGTGCCATTTGCCAGATAATATATTTATGGTGTCTTTTAACTTAAGTGACGTCATACACCCGATATAGAGTGGCATATGACTTCATGCCTGTTTTAAAATTCTTGATGTGACATCATGCCGTCAATATGACGTTACATTGGTTACGCAGATTCCGCAAATGCAAAATCACACAACCACTCCTGTTGCTAAGTATCTGGTGACGTCATGCCATTGAGGAGACGTCATGCAACCAATTCCATGGGACAAGCCACTGATGTGACGTGACGTCAAATGTGACGTCATGTCTTGAAGGGTATCTTTATTCACTCGCTGTCGCGTCGCCTGACTCTCTCGCCAGTTCTCTCGTCTCGCTGACAAGTTTTTGCCATTCTCCCGTGTCTTCCATGTCAAAGACGCCTTTGGCGAACTGTGCGAACACGCGGTCCATGTAATTTTGCTCGTGTATCATTACGCCTTCAATAAACCCGATGTGACCGCCGTACGCAGTAAGCACTAGCGTAAACAGAGGGTTGTTCCCGATGGTCTTCAGAGGAATTGCTGGGATAAAAAGAAGACAGCAAACTGAATGATAACATAGCACAGCTCCTTTGAGTATTTGTACAAACACAACACAGGGTGGATGGGGGTTGTCCGCTGCAGTCAAACAAAGTACCCCCCCCCCCCTTTAGAGTGTAATGGCTTGGTAGGAGGGGAGGAGGGCCGTTCTAACACTTGGTACGTACCATGAAGGGAAGAGAACGGGTCATCAGCCGAATTCAAACAATGTACCCCCCTCTCTCCTTTTAGTGTGGAATGGCTTAGAATGTGCAATAGAGGAGGGCAGGGGAGTTCTAACACTTGGTACGTAGCATGAAGGGGAGGGGGAATTAATTGGCCACTGCAGTTAAACAAAGTATCCCCCCCTTTTAGTGTGTAATGGCTTAGGATGTGTAATGGAGAAGGGGATTCTACTTGGTACGTACCATGAAGGGAAGAGAACGGGTCACCAGGCGAAGTCAAACAATATCCCCCCCCTCTCTCCTTTTAGTGTGTAATGGCTAAGGATGTGTTCTAGAGGAGGGTAGGTTATAAAACTTGGTACCATGAAGGTGAGAGAATGGGTCATCAGCGGCAGTCAAACAAAGTAACCCCCCCTCTTAGTGTGAAATGGCTTAGAATGTGCAATAGAGATAAATAATAAATAATAATAATCTTTATTGAGGAGAGCTTTTTCATTTAAAATGATTTTCAAAAAGGACCTCGACTTATAAATAATAACAATAATCTATAAAAAATATATGGAAAAAAAATTAAGAGAAAAAAATATATTGTTGATATATCGTTACATTAAAAAATACTATGATAAAAAATACCTAGGTTAAAAATTGAGAAATACTGCGTTTAAAAGTACAAATATTTGTGCATCTCTTAATGTCCTGGCTAAGTGAGTTAAAATCCTTGACTGCATGGTACTCAGTTCTTTGTTTGCCCCAGAGGAGGGCGGGGGAGTTCTAAAACTTGGTACGTAGCATGAAGGGGGGGGGGGAATGAATTGGCCGCTGCAGTTAAACAAAGTATTCCCCCCCTTTTAGTGTGTAATGGCTTAGGATGTGTTATGGAGAAGGGGGTTCTATTTGGTACGTACCATGAAGGGGAGAGAACGGGTCATCAGCCGCAGTCAAACAAAGCACAGGGACCGTGATAGTGTGTAATGGCTTTGTATGAAGTGAAGCCGCATTGTAGTACTCCTCGTAGTTACTGTAACCAAACGTAGGTGATGTGAAGCGCTCATCAAACTCTCGCACTGTCTTCGCCTGGAAATAACATCATAAAATTGAGAATAGATAGTTAGAATAGCTTTCCTATATTACCGCTCATCAAACTCTCGCACTGTCTTCGCCTGGGAATAACATCATAAAATTGAGAATAGAAAGTTAGGATAGATTTTCTATCACCTATTGCTGAAAATAGGAAAAAGTGACTGGAAATACGCACATTTAACACATGATTGATGTCGTACAAGTTGTGACGCCCTTGAAATACATTAAGATTGCTGAAACAAAACAAAAAAATATTAATTATTCTCTTTAACAATTTGCATTTGAGACAAACACCAAATCAAGAGTTTCAAATGCTGGATCATGCCTCATTTTCTTTTAATGCACCAATCCTAAAATAGTCCCCTATTTTTGCTAGGATCATAGTCACACACAAAAATGTGGATACTGCTGCTAACATCCAAACTGGGTAATGATGTTGTAAAGTAGAACAGTTTTATAGGGTTTAGGAAACAACATGTATAGGATAAAAATTTACCAACGAAGAACATGACCTCCAAACAGCTTAGGTTGGGGGTGAAGTACTCTGGCCCCCATTGCCTTCCCCCCCCTTTGGATCTGGCAGTACTACAAACCTTTTCACCATCCTGACTAGATTTCCAGTCAACCGTCGGTTGAAGAGTAGGAAGTTCAGTGGCTGTTCTAATGAGACAGTAGACTCTGCACAATCCCATGGGATGGATACTACTAGCCCAGCAATAAGCCCGCAATCAGCATCCTTCATCTCATTTAAATAATTCATCAAAATCATCCTGAAATTTGAGGAAAGGAGAACCATGGGTAATCAGGACTCAGGACTCTCTCTTAGGTGACATCATAATTTTAAATGGTAATTTTTTTATATGTGCAGACTATGTGAATACCTGCTACTAACCTTCAGAAACTTTTCATAATCTTCTATGTCCTTTTATATATTTATCCTGACAAGTATTTTTTAGTTTGAAACATAACATATTATATCTTTTAGAGAGCATGATTGTATAAAATTGTGTTTAAAGCATAATTCTCTTTAGATATCCATTACAAAAGAAAGCTCTAAATAATGTCTAGTCTAACTACCTCTTATCAGAAACATCTGAGGCCTCTTTCACTTTTCCATGGGGCCATCTTGTGGAATCATGTAAATGTGATATCTTTGGAGTAATAGGGGGATACTTATCAGATAGTTCTGAGTTCTATGTCTGGACATCCCCCCCCCCCACCACCACCACTCACACACACAAAATAATAAAAACTATATAATAATAAAACTATACTTACTATACTCCTTATAATGAATAGATGTATAGAAATGTGCTTACCCTCCCATAGATATCCCCACAGCTAACACAGGGCACCCAGGGTAAATGCCATGAATGTAGTCAATTACAAACTTCAGGTCTTCTGTGTTTGCTGCACAGAACGTCCGAGGTGTCTAGAGAAAAAAATATATTTTATAAGATGAGACATAGAGAAAGATTCAGGATTTTTTAATAGGGGAGGGGGGGCAGCTCCTAGATCTGCCCCTTAGACTAGAAAATCTTGTGCAAAAAAAATGACCAATTAATATGCATGAAAAAATTGTAAAATGAATATCAGCTTAAGCTTGCAATTATTTTCATGGAGTTGGCTGCATTTTGCAGGGGTTAAAATGTTCAGTTTGTATGAACCTTACGAATCAATTGACTTCAAACCAAAGTGATACACCCTGGTAATAAAATGCGACATGTGCTACCTTTTCAGACAATCATAAATCCTCTTAAGTAATCCCTACCTTAAGCTGTGATGCCCCAAATCCTCTGTGATTAGCTATGATTGTCCTATAGCCCAGCTTTTCTCCTTGAAGAACAAGATGTCTGCAGTAACTAGTCTCACTCCCACCTATAATGAGAATAATAATAAGTTATAACATCATCATCGTCACCGTCATCATCATCATATCATCATCATCATTACTGTATCATCATCATAAATAAAAATGTTTAACTTTTAGTGAGCACATCTGTTAGTTTGCATGTGACCTACAATTTGGAGACTAACTCAATTCACTTACTGTTGCAAATACTGTAGGTACCTATACAGAATTGTCCTGTCAGTTTTGAATAGTGTCTTTAATCTTATGTGTTTTTATTTACAGGCTTTCTATATTTTCCTGTCTAAATTAGGGTCAAAAGTTAGGGCATCTAATGGGACCCAATCAATCTTAGGCCAAAACACCCTCTTGCCTCTAATGTAATGTGGGGCTGTATACCTGTTAGTCCAGGAAGAACAAGCACTGTGGGACGTCGGAGTGGATTGGTATAATGGCTGTTTTCATGGTCAAACCAATCGAGACACATGATGCCACCGTCGGGAGTATCCAGAGTCTCCCTGGAAACATAAATCAATTCTATTGCCACATTTCTAGCATGGGCTAGTGGGGGAGGGGAAGGGGGCTTGAACATTACTGTCTAACAACATGACCAAATTTTGTGGAAAAGCTTTGTTACTGGTGAATCCTAATGTTTTTGAATAGTTTTGTGCATGATGTTTCAATTTTAAAACAGGCTTGTTTTGATTAGAATGTATCTTGTTTCTCGCTTGCTGGTTGGCTGCTGTTTCGAATGTTTCTATTTTTTTTTCTAAAATAATTTTTATTTTTCGGGCCAATCACTGAGTGAGAATCAAGACAACTTAAACCCTGAAAAAATGTGGCAAAATGTCAAGCTGCAGTGGTGGGTATGTATGGTATCAGTCGACGTGAATACAGTATGTATATGTTTTGCAGATACTTTTTGGGCTAGCAAATGCCAATCAAATAAGAGTCATAAATAGCTATAAATGACAAATTAGTTGGAAGTAGACACCACCCCCCCACCCCCCTCAACTCCCAAAAATGTGACATCTTTTCTTTCACCAGCAAAATAAATGCACACAAATGACACCAAGAACGCAGATTCATTTGTGCATATTGCTCGCTAGTGGTAATTTCTTTGAAAGAAATGATAGAAATCGTATGATGTCATGCCATATTGAAATGTCAAGGGTCGATCTATTTCGAGACAATAAAAACTGTTGAAGCGTGTGTATTTTGCAGCATTGAAAAATCACCATAATTGCCAAACCATTACTCATTTTTTATACGTATTATTAAGACACTATCACGAAATCTTATCCAAATAGAAACTGAAAATAATACAGCGTCATATCCTATTTGTAGCTGTGTTTCAAGCTCCGTGTACAAGAATAAATAAATTTGTGGAGGTCCACAAAAAAAATATATATAACATGAGAAATATGGACACAGACAAATGAAGAATAGATGACGACGAGGGATGATTACTATCGAGATTTCATTAGTGACGAGGACTAGAGGCCGAAAGAGCGAGAGAAATAAACAGAGAAAGAATATGCCCGGCGATTTCTTGTGTGCATATAAATAATATATACATGACTGAGTGATAATTTGAGCATATTCGTCATCAAACCTGAGTTTCATGGTTAAAGAAATAGATTTGATCGTATACTCGCCTTCTGAATGGAACTGGAGGTCTGGATCGTAACAAAGCCCTAACGACAGTTTGTGCATGGGCTCCAAAACACCAGATCGTTGGCCAGTAATAATCGGATAACACTGCACACTCATTCTGAAGAAATCGCCGAAATGGGCCATCTTTACCGAAAATCTTTGGCTTCTGCACCACATGCAAAAAATAATAGGCAAGGTAAAACCCTGAGAAGGTCCCTAGGAATGGTAACCATTGCCATTGGTACAAAATTCGCAAGAATTCGGCCAGCGACATCTTTGTTTTTACACCAGGAAATGTAAACTTTAGTGCTCCCCGGAGAGTACCGGGGGTACCTGGGGGTCAAGTTTGGGCAATCGATACCTCGACGGAAACAGTTACTCGGAGGGAAAAAGATCGGAGCAACGAATAGGAACTTTTTCAAGGCACCTCAATCTCTACCAGCAAAAGAGATTGGTAGATGAAATAATTTCATTTGCGCCTGATACCTTTCATAATTTCCTGGGTTCTCGGGAAGGGCTGGAGGGGAGGTCATTTATATCTTTAGAACCACAGGTAGCCAGTGGGAGCCCGGGCAGCGAGAGGCTTATGCCTGGAGTACTGGAGTAGGAATGCATGGGGGGGGGGGGGGGGGGGGGGGGGGGGGGGGGGGAGATTTACGCTAATAGAAAAATTAAAAAGAAAACAGACCTTTTGAGTTTTCCTAAAATGAAGTCTTGGACACTATATCACAAGCTCTGTTGTTTTATTTTCCACAGGACGAACATGCACATATCTCCCTTACTGTGACAGATGTAGATTCAGTCTACCTGTGTTGGAACCTTATCGGTAGGTAATACGACCTTGTTTAATGTCTTCTTATAGTCAAAAAAACAAGGGAAAATAAATTTATTTTCTGTCTATCGTTTCGTTCTACACTTTTGGTTTGTTGTGGACTTTCTCACATAATGTTTTAGATAGTTATCTATCACTGATGTTAGCTGTTTCATTCCCTAAACGAGGCAACCGAACTTGAACATTTTCGAGCATTTGAACAACAGCAAAATACTTCGAGCAATCAGGATTATTTTCTTTAGAATGGGCCGTTTCTTAGCCTACGTGTAGTCGCGAAATAAATCTTCTACACGTAGGCTAGTCGTTTTCGAGATTATTGAGTTAGAGGACGAGTACGAAAGCAAGAAAGCAAGGCTTTGTACGAAGCTAGGTACCTAGTCGAAGGGTTTAAAATACGGTAGTTTGGTGAGAAAACTATACTGCAGAAATTTCAATAAGGCTGCAGGCCAACCGACCTGTACCATAAGCCTCGATTTCGTGTTTGAATCCGATTATGATAATCTAGGAAACGGTATAGAAGTCGAGAATGTGAGTACAAAATTGCATACAAGCTGCAAATTTAATTTGCGAATTTTGCGAACCGAATGATAGTGCAGGAACAATCAAAGCGTGCATATACAAGATCACTAAATTATACATTTGCGGCGTCCCCCGCGCTAAGGTAGAACTGGTTTAAAACGCTCTATAGCAGGGAGTGGGGCAA
Source organism: Nematostella vectensis (assembly GCF_932526225.1). Lineage (NCBI taxonomy): Eukaryota > Metazoa > Cnidaria > Anthozoa > Actiniaria > Edwardsiidae > Nematostella > Nematostella vectensis. The sequence continues at coordinate 6,925,367 of NC_064044.1, forward strand.
TGGGGGCACGTGCCCCCCACAATTTTAAAAATATAAAGAAATGACCAGAAGGGCGTGGCCGCGCCCCCAAAATTTTCTTGATGTTTCTGTATTGTCTCCCCATCCCCCCCCCACCCCACCCCCTTGGTTTGAGGCATCTTCTTCACTAAGCTAGAACTGGGTTGAAAGGCGTTGCCTAGACCAGGCTATAACTGATGCAGGGGATCTATTGGTTTGAGGCTTCCCCAGCTTGACATATACCCCACGCTGCTGCACTCATGCCTCGCAAAAATAGTAACAAGCTTCCTTCATTGAGCTGATTGACTTTTTCTGAAAAGAAAACAATGCATTTAAAATTATTCCTGTGATACCGAGGGACCAACTGAACAGTATAATTCATGCACTTACCAGGGGCAATCAACTTTCCCAAATCCTGGTACTATATAGATGTCACGGCGTTTCCTAGGTTCAGGCTATTTTTAGACGCGCGGATGAGCAGATCAGATTCGACCTTTCTGTTGACGTTTTGGCTGAGCTCAACTGCACGCGCATTCTCTAGCTATGTTCTCTCTAAGGTATTTTGACTTTTGTTGCTGTCTTCTTTTATATGATCTTTTATATTTATTTTGGTAAACAAACAAAACCGACGGATGATGGATAAAAATAATATTCTTCCTAACTGCAATTTGCGCGCGTGCAGCCTCACGTCACCCGCGCGCGCGACCAATGTCAGAGCGCGCGTCTAAAAATGGCCTGATCCTCGGAAAAGCCGTGACACTTATATAATAGAGATGATTGCCCCTACTTATGATCCCCTGCACTAACTCAATCAGAAATTGGGAAAGTGGAAATTCACTCATAGCGGAGCAGACCCCCCAGACCTAAAAAAAAGTGGTATATAAAACAAATATGGTAACAAATATTGATAACCCATCGACTCGAGTTTTCGTGACGCGATGTCCGTCCGTCCGACCGTCGGTTCGTCCCTTAAAAGCATCGTATGACAACCAAACTTGGCAGGTGTCACGCATTTGCAAGGGAGGTGCAAAACTGTGGTGGCGGATTTGTGACGTCATCGATGACGTAAACTAGAAGCAAAAATATGCTGACGTCACAAAAATAAAAAAAAAATTTATATTTCACGGAGGAAAATTATATGGCAACCAAACTCAGTAGTTTTGGTTGGTCACGTGATGACCAACCAATGACGTCAGCATATTTTGCTGACGTCGTCAAAATAGAAAAACATCCATATCTCGTGAATGAAACATTGTATAACAACCAAACTTGGTAGGTGTCATGTATGTATCAAGGGCGGTGCCAAGATATGGTCACGTGTTGCGTGACGTCATCGATGACGTCACTTTAAGAAAAAATATCCCGATGTCATATATATATATATTCATATCTCCTAAAGGAAACATCATATGACAATCAAACTTGGTATGTGTCATGTATGTGTCAAGGGGGGTGCACCATGTGATTGTGATGTCATTGATGACGTCACTAGAAGCAAAAAATATGCTGACGTCATCAAAATACAAAATATTTATATATTCACGAAGGAAAAATCGTATGGCAACCAAACTCGGTAGGTGTAATGTAGGTGTCAAGGGGGATGCAACAATATGATTCACCATGTAATATAACATATATTTTTTGACGTCCTCTGTGACCTCACTTGAAGCAAAAAAATTGGATTAGAAGCAAAAGCATTCATACCTCTTGCAAGAAACATTGTTTCAAAACCAAACTTGGTAGGTGTTATGCTTGTGTTAGGTGCAAAAAATATGACAAATATATCACATGATTTGTCTTCGAGGACGTCACTAAAAGCAAAACTATTACGATTTCATTTAAGAACAAAAATATCCATATTTCATGAGCAAAATATCATATAACAACCAATCTTGGTATGTGTCAAGGGGTGCACCAATATGGTCACGTGATTGTGACGTCTTTAAGCGACGTCATCAAACTGACGTCACTAGAAGCAAACATATGCTGACGTCATCAAAATAAAAGAAATATTTATATTTCATTACGAGAATCATCGTGTGACAACAAAACTCGGTAGGTGTGATATGTATGTTTCAAGTGGGGTGCAAGGAGGTGGTCACGTGACACCCGGGGGTAGAGGCTCCCCAGAAAAGTAGACGGGGGTGATCGTCCTATCGTTTAGGGTGTAAAATTTCGACCAACTGCTTAGTGGGCGTTGAAGATTTCCGATTCTGCTATCTCTTCTTGTATAAAATTCAACCAACTGCTATTCCTCAGGGGGTGTTTAACCACACCGATTTTGCTTTCTCTCTAAGGTGTAATAATTCCTTCGACCACACCCAATTTGCTATCTTTTAGGGGTAAGAATTGCTTTTGACCGCACCCAAAGACATGAACCCACACACTGCACCACACAAGCTGTACCTAGGGATCATTTGCACAGTGAGTCAGTGAGTTAACATCTTATATACACAAGTCATGGCTAACACTCACCGCTGCCTTTTTGCTGTTGTTTCAGTGTTGGCAACACGGCTGAGATAGACGAGATAAAAAAGAAGAAGCCGGTTGCCATGTAGAAGTGCCACTTGTGCCGCAAGGGCTTCTGGGATCGCACGAGGTAGTCTTGTAGAAGTTCTACTTGGGTTGGTATTCCAAGGGACTTCAGATCCATCTTCAACAACGCTTGCAACGGAAATAATTGTGTATTATTGTGATTATGTTGACCAGGCACTCATCTGTATAATTGTTTAAATTAAAAAGATGCAATGATCTATTTGTAAGAAAATTGACTAGGGATTAAACTTTGTATTCAATACACACATTTTCTGCTATAATCGCCATAAGTTTCTTTTTTTTACTCTCTGGGTGATTGGGGGGTGGTGGGGTATGACAGTCGCATGTCTAATGTAAAAGAGAAATTTGCACATCTAGTTTGCGCATGCGCCATACCAAAGTCAAAACTCAATCTAGTTCCCAGAACCCACGTACCTTTGTGCCAGCGGCAAGGTACAAGGCTCTGGGATAATCAAGTTCTTCACCAACAGAATCCGTTGGTTCCGGTTTTACTGCGCATGTCCAAAGAAAATAGCAACCTGATAGAACAGAGTTGATGTCCCTTGCCGCTGGCACACAGGTACGTGGGCTCTGGTAACGAGATTGAGTCAAAAATCGGCTGAAATATGACCAAGATTGCCTTAAACATGTATTTAGGATTCTTCCTCCTTTCCTTAATGACGTATTTTTTAGTGAATCGTGGCCCACGGTCAGGTCATTGCCTCTTAACTTATAAAAAAGGACATTACGACAGAACAAACAAATGGCATGAAATTTTCCAATTCTCAATATATAAGCTCAAGATTCCGCATACAAGGGGTTCCTCTGACCAAAAGCTTAATTCCAAATTTTAAAGAAATTTAGACGATATGTAATTTAGATATTAGCGAGCAAAGTTGGCTTAATTTCTGATCAGAGCCCGACTTCTAAAAACGAGGAGAATTCATACTTTGAACATTTGAAAATTGCACTTCAAGCCTCATATCTCGAAGACGAATCCATTAGAAAAAAATACTTTTTGATATGTTGGTTTACATAACATAAGGAACCTCTATGCAAAAATTCAAGCTTACTGAAGTTAACCAGACCTTATTTTGGAAAAACTTGCCATTTTTTGCTCTGGATTATATGAGCTAACTTACGGGGAACTGGCCTTGTGGTTCGGCTGTTTGGGAATGCATAGGGTGGTCCACACAGGTAGCCCAGATCATAAAATTGGTCTCCAAGCGTTGTATATTCCCAATCCAAGATGGCGACTACTTCCGGTTTGCTCTCATGGAACACCATATTGTTCATCCTAGGTTGGAAAAGATAACATGGAGATAAACCAACTCATACCCACTATAGATAGGAATCTGGACCCGCATCTTCTTCCCACAACCAAAAGCAGTAAGGCGCGTTTGGCAAAAAGGTATTTTGTGAGTACAAGCAAAAACTCCGAGAATCTGGAGGTAGCCTGCGAGCTGGTTCTTATGTGTGTTTGTCGTTGCCCACGATGCTCAGGAATTCCGACTCCCAGCCAACCAGCAGGCTAATCAGGCTTTGGCTTAGAATTGCGAGCAATCTATAATCAAAAACTCGAGCATGTGAGCACTTGATGAAGGTGGGCGAGCAGGCAAGCATTGCTCTTTATCGGCAAGCAAATCCAAATTTCAAGCTGTGGTTGTTGTTTAGTCATGCGGAACGCAGTTTTAGACGTGCTCGGCCTGTCTGTTTTGTTTTTCTTATTTTCTTTTAGCTTAAAAGCTACCTCTCGGATAACACGCTATCCGAACAGTAACTCCGTACGACCAGTAAATAATGTCCAGCAAAATCCGGGACGTTTAGATACCCTGCCAAGCTCTGTTCCTGCTGCCCTTGCTTAATCGTGCTAACCTGTAGTCCCCATGCACTAGTACCAGGCTCTCCTCATTTGGCTGGTTCTCTTCCCGTTGAAGCCATTCTATCAGGCGATCTGCATCTTCTATAGGGGTGTCGTTGACGTTTCTGTACTGTTGCACATAGGTGTCGATAAACCGACGATAGAAATTATCTAAACATAGCAACATCACGGGAAAACAAATAATATTTCAACCATGGTCCTAGTTCAAATACGAACTAAAATTAAACGAGATTTGCCTTAGGCAACGGCCAGAAAGTTTGGATTGGGGAACAAAGTAGCCGAAAAAACCCGGGATTTCCAATCCCTTATGACCCTTCCTAAAGTAAAAAAAAGGAACCCAAAAAGTATGTTTAGTAGATGTACCCCCTTCCCCAAGCTTGGGCCACACCCCTAAATAAATATGCCACATACTTCGCTCGCTCAAATCACCCAGACCGACAGCATCAACATCAACTTGGTGTAACTTGTTCAGTGTGTCTGTCATTGCCAAGAATACTGCCTTAGAGAGAAAAACAACACAAGCTTGTGTCCGCGTTTTCTTAATAAATCGTGGAAAAAACCCAAATGATGAAATCCCAAATAATTGATATGATCTCTATACTTTATTCATTTCTATTGCTGTTGTTAATGATTATAAGGGTGATGTTGATAAGGATAAATGATGATGATGATGACGACGACGATGATGATGATAATAATATGACGGTGAAAATGATAATGGTGGCAGTGGTGGTGCTCATCAATGATGATGATGATGATATGGTCTAGGTATTGATTGTGATTATAGCGATGACGATGGTGATGATGATTGATAGTTGTGGTGTGGCGTGGATTATGATGATAATGGTGGTAAGGAAAGGAAAAAGGAAAAAGGCCCTGTGCAAGGTTATTGATCTATCCATACCAAGGTTATTGATCTATCCATACCAAGGTTATTGATCTATCCATACCAAGGTTATTGATCTATCCATACCTTTCGTTCTGCAGGTTTCATTCCTGGCAGACTTTGGTTCACAAAGATCCGCCCTTTCACGTATTCCATTAAAAAGAATGGAGAGCCAAGAATGCTACGGAGTCAACATAAAGTCAAAATGCATCAGGATTTAATAAGACTATACTAAAGAGCATGCTCCCTGTTTCCATCCACTGGAGAGAGTCCCACGCTCTATCAGGGGGTCCCACGGACATGAATGTTAGAAGAAATGTATATGGGAGCTAAAATCCACAGAATTTCCTACCGCTTTAAGTCTTTTATATGCCCCCCTTAAAAACTCCAGGGTCCCCCCTTAGTGAGATGCAAAAGTCAAATTATCGTGTCAAAGAGAAAACTCTTACTTATAAGTTATAGCCGTAGCAAGCCTCGAATTATTGGGGTTAAGGGGGGGGGGGGGTGGGGGCACGATGCAGAAACATCAAGAAAACAATGGGCCACGCCCTACTGGTCATTTTCTCATCGTTTTTGAAAATATTGGGGGGGGGGGGGGACACGTGTGTCCCCCTGTGCCCTAACCCCTGCTACGGCCATGAATTGTTATTATCTTTAGTTATCATGGAACCCAAAATAATGATCGCTATGACAAAATGATAGTTATATCTAGTCTTCTCTGTGCCCATGTACTTGGTCATTCCAAGGAAAGTCCTTATTACCTGTTGTCGGTGCAAAGGCCATATATTTTTGGGACGGGAACATCAGTATCTTGAAGTGCTTTCATGACTCTAAAAATGAAATTTCATCTTAATAGCACCATTTAGTACCATGGAACAACATGCAGCATGGTGTACAACAAGGACAACAACAACAACACCTTTCAACACCGCGGTACATCATTTTACACGATGTACAAACAAAGACGACAACAACAACACCTTTTAACACCGCGGTACATCATTTTACACGATGTACAAACAAAGACGACAACAACAACACCTTTTAACACCGCGGTACATCATTTTACACGATTTACAAGCAAGGACAGCAACATCTTTCAACTGCACCATTCAACAGGGTGTACAAACAAGACAACAACATCTATCGACTGCACCATTCAACAGGGTGTACAACAAGGATAACAACAAAAGCTTCCAACACCCTGGTACATCATTTTACACGATGTACAAACAAGACAACAACATCTTTCAACACCACACTGCACCATGCAACAGGGTGTACAAACAAGACAACAATATCACGCACGAAACAACAATGAACCAAGAGTAAACACGCATTTTTATACCTGTATTGTCGGATGACGCCCTCGCTGGCAAGCATGGACTGTCCCGACAAAACAAGAAGAAATTGTGAATGAATAGTCACAGAAAGGGAGCCAAAAATATAAGGCTAGTTCCTGGCGTTTTGATTGGGATTCCTGTGGTGGTGTGCTGTGGCGTCATTTTGGTTTGTTGTTTTCCTGCTACTTCCATTGATGGATAAGAGTTGTGATGTCACAGGAAACCCCAAACAGTTCTAGTTCTAGACCTCGCGGTCCATCTAAGAGCACATGATACCTGATCAGAATGTCAGGACTTGCTTACGAGAGGCGATTCTTACCATGGCACCTTTTAAAACCATTTCCTGGCCACCATAGGTCACGTGATATATTGGATTGACCAGTGCCGAATCGAAATGTCGAATAGCCGGGGGATCTGGTAAAGGGATAGACAAAGTCAGTTACGCTCTTAGGCATGGGAACTATTGCTAGATTTATTTAAAGAATGGCTACGGCAGCGCGTACTGCAGCGACCGAAAATAATGTCTATACATTCCAGCCGATTAGAAACACCCGCTGTAAACCCAGCTGTCTTTGATCAAAACAGCGTCTCACCTTCTTGGTGTAGTTTAAGCTCGTCCTGCAGGAATTTTGCCAGCAGATTAAGCTTGATGTTATGGTGTCCAGGAAGATCTGGATCTTCTGCCTGGCCTGGTACAAAGTTATATCAAGTAAGCAATGGACAACAAGAAGGGTAGATTTCTCCCTGCCCTATGAACCCAACCAGGAGAGGGGAGCATTGGCGAATACAGAAGGTGGATTGGATATCCATCCGTTTTTTTTTTTTATGAAAAATGACCTTAATTTCATGTCTTTGTTTTTTATAGAATAGCATGTATAATGATAAGTCTCAAAGTTATGCCCGGACCGCCTTATTACCCCTCTTCCCCCCTTAAGAAAAATCTGGATCAATGAAACCGATTCTCTTATACTTACTTCTCAATGGAAACTGTAACGCGGTTTCGATCTCCTTGAACGATGGAACGTCACAATCAACCTTTACACCAGAGAAAAGGAAAACATGAATGAACTTGGAGTTGCAGTGTGGAAGTTGTTTATACACCGAATCGAAATAAGGAGGCAGATTTGTATACCTTTACTGAATAGCTTACGGTAACTGCTACTACTCTAGAATAAGATAACATTTCGGAGTGATTTTAATATCTAGGGATTCATTTCTATCCACCGATTGTTTAGGTTTTCGCTCTGCTCTGTTATGAGCGAGGGCTTCTGGGTTCCAACTATCCTACTGCCCCAGATACGAGCTAATGTTACGAAGCAGACACTAAAGATTAAAAGTCTTTCGATAATATTATAGTTTTTTTTCAACGGCTATACAGCAATAAATGGCAAAATGTATATATAAATCTTACTTTGAGAGTGACAAACCCAGCATTTTTTGCGGCCTCTACATTCTTGTCGTCACAGTCCACATAGATGACGTCATCAGAACTAATGCCGAGCTGCTGCTTGATGTGTTCATAGAAGTCGCTACTAGGCATGCGCTGTTTGATAACCGCTGACTCGACGACCTGAATAGAAATTTAAAACAGCTCAAATCAGTCGGTGCGTTTTCGTCCAAAAGGAACACATGTAAGATAGATGCGAGATGGACGGTCGATCGGACGGACGGACGGACAGAGGGACAGACAGAAATACGGACAGACAGACCCAGCTGGAGTATTCCCGTAAACTATCCAGCGTTTTCTTCTCGCTCTCCGTCTTCCAGTTATTGACAGCAAGAACCAACTTTATCCCCGCAGCCCACAAAACCTGCAAGACCTCATGGGTATGTGCGTACGGTTCACAAGATGCACTGCGCATGAGCTGGAGGACGTCCGCTGACCCCAGGTTGTTGTTGCTGTTTGATGTCAGGCAGGAAACAAGTCTCCTTGCCATCTCCTCCTCTGGAACGTCTTCTCTAATCTCTGTCGTTAACATTCAATTTATATCAATCAGAGGCCCCGGATAGCGTATTTTTGTGCTCGCAGTATTAGGCTTACGCTAAGAATGCTAGACCTGCCCAAAGTCACCCTCTTTGATTTTCCCTAGTAGGAGCGCGCGAACCGACGGGCATTTTCCTCAGTAAGCGAAGAAAAACAAAAACGGGCGCGCGAAGCCAAAGCAAAAGGCAACTTCTAAAAAGCCGACATACAAACGGAATTTGAGAAAGTCTATAGGCATGCATACTTGCTTATTTCTAGTCATTCTCGCAATTAGATAAAGTAAATTAAATTTTGGAGACTAATAATTCTCCTTGCAGCTGGTTTAGAAACTAAGGCGCAGATGGAAACGTGGGCCATTCTTATCAACATATCAACACCGCTTATTGACCACATACTCCCCCACCCCCTCCCTCCGTTTTTAGTACCTAAAAAAATAGACGGCACTTAATTACCCCCTTCCCCCTCTCTCTCCACCCCCCAGGACCTACCTCTACAACCCAATTTAGTTGAATTGTTTAAGTTATCAGTAAGCATCTATCATTTTAATCTTCCGAGCTCGACCCTCCCCTCCCCCATTTGTTTTAATGATTTGGGGGCCGCTAGTGTCACCTTTAAGCTCTGTTTCCATGGCAGCCTTAACAGACCCTTTCGGCAAGTCATGCTTCGCTTCATAGTCTGAGCATGCGCTGTAGCGATTAGGAATGATGACGCCATCAAAAGCTAAGACAATCGATTTGTACTTGGGCTCCCTGTGGATACAAATTAAATTAAAACTGTGTGACTTTGTGAAAATTGTTTTTTATTTAAATTTTGTCTTGTTTTTGATTCGTATTCTTAGATTTAGGAATTTCATTCAATTTAGTGAATTAGGAACGCATTGAGCCCTTCTAGCAGAGCTGACATGCAATTCTCTTAACCTCATAAGGCTGTGATTTTAGGTCATGTAGGGAGAATTACTATTTTTGTCATTTAAAGTGTATTCAATATACACTTGGTATATTTAAGTCCAGCGCGCATTTGGACCACCTCAACATTTCTAGTGAGGATGTGAGATATGATTGACATAAACATAACTAGTCAAACAGAGTAGTAAATAAATTCCCGAAACTTCTGTCACCTCTTTTGAGGTCTACCTTAAGTGCATTACAAGCCTAAATTTGCACAGCTATTTTAACCTTGTGTTGATTAATTTCAATGACTCAACACAGCAGCCCTAATCATCTAGGTATTCATCAGCTTGTCTCATAGTTTTTTTTATACTTATACCAACTACTAATAACTACTACAACAAAATTAATATCTTTTCACTTGAAATTTGCATTCTCAAACACAGCCGGGGGCGGATGAAGGCTTTTATAAACTCAAGAGTTAATTGCTGCTTAATTACTGCTAAGTTAAATATTTTCTGAGAAATTATTTGTATTTGATGATATTATAAAATGACAGCATTTAAAGCAATATGCCATTGAATGAACTAGAGCTTTCTTAAGCAATTTAATTGGTTTGACGTTTGGAAATAACTCAATACTTTAGGACATTTTATCTCCAATGCTCTTATTCCATTTAAGATTGTCTCCGTAAGGTTAGAGAGACAAAATTCCTCATTGATAATATTTGCCTTTTGTATCTGCTGAAGTTTGATGTATTGTAAAAATAGAAGACGAACTAACGTATATTATTCGACCTTGTCACAATTAGAAAAGCACTAAAGTAAAAAAATTTGTTTAAACAATGCGATCCATTAAAACGCAGAGAGTATAGTTTTAAATACTTAGTTATAGTTTTAAATTTGCCTTGGACCAGTGCACCACAAATGGCATCAGAGTTTTTGATATTTTGAATTATAAATGTTATAATTAAAGTAACTTTCAAAGAAGATCTCTGCTTTCATTGAGAAATTATTGTTATCATATCATAGGTAATAAATTGATGAAGAAAGAGTGTTTTTTTCAAAGTAATTACTGTTAGTTAAACGCTCTAACTGCAGTGCTAATGGTAATTATATGTGTATCAAATTCCTGAGAGTATTCCTACCTGAAGTCCACCATGATGCCACTTACGTGTTGCACGGCCTTGCACGTCTGATCAATCAAAAAACCAGTCAAAGTTCACACTGAGAAACACACATGGCGACACACAGGGCAAAGTGAAAGAGTTCAATGAGGCGCTACGCGCGCTTTCCTTTGAATGATACCGACATGGTTTAAGTAGAGAATCAGGGGGAGGGCCACTGGAGCCGGTCCCCCCCTCCCCTCGCCTAGGACCGTGATTTAAGAAAAATTCAATTCCCTTCCTCCTGCCATATCTTTTTTTTTACTCCTCCTGGTAGCCTTACTTTGGGCAGTACTTACGGGGGGGGGGAACGTTGGGGTTGGCGGTATTGTGGTATCAGCCTTTTTGGTACGATTGCGGTAAAAGAGAAAGAGACATGCGAGGTTTTGCTTTTCCAACGGTGGTATACTGTTAAATATATTGCGGTGTTAATTTGACCTGCGCGCGCGGGATTTGCCCGTTTTGGAATTGCGGTATTTTTTGAAACTTTTGTGCGGTATTACGGTAATTAGACCCCCTTCCCCCCCTTACGCATATATATATATATTTATTAAATATAATAAGTGTTTCATTAGTTAATAATTAACTATAATACAAATTACTTCAGATAGTGCTGTGTTCAGATAGTTGAGATATGTAAACGGCTTATTATTCGGTACTTTATGCATGTTTAAGAAGAAAGCCTTTACCGAGAAGGTTTCTGTACATTTATGAACACGGCCGCTCCGCGTGAAAAAAATCACGGAAGCAAGAAATTAAAAACTAATTAAAAACTTAACTTAATTAAAATTAACTTAATTAATTAACTTAATTAAAAACTAGCTCAGGCGACATGCAAAATACCTATGATAAAATTATTCCATTGTTTTCAATTTTGCCTGTTCACAGCCCTCTCAAGTATTTCACCGTTTCACAAGTTATTACAAATTACGACAGGGCTTATAAAAAATTGCGACAGCTTTGGTTATTACAAAATGCCATGCTGACGAGTCCTAATAAGGACGAAACAGCTGTCCATGGTTGCCGAACTGCACGGGTAATAGACTGTGCTAGCGTCCCGTCTTGGCCCGACTGGTGCCAATGTGTGTATGCTAGTGTGCTTCTAAAGTTCACATTTAAGTATATACGAACTAGGTGTGGACAAAACGACGGGATACTCCTCCCCTCTTAGTCAGCCAAATGAAACCAAGGGTAGAAGGAACAGGGTTTGTTTGGCTAAATAGCCCCCCCCCCCCCCCTCCCCTCTTTGTACATATGCCGGCGGCGATCGCCGAACATGTGAGCAAGTCTGCCGTGCGTGGCGGAATTTCAGGCGTCGTTCCTTCAGCCCTTGCTCTACCCACGGAAAGCCTTCTCTTTGCGCACCTCCTAACCCCTGTAAGTTTTAAAAGTAGACTGGACAGATTACCTAGCTATGATAATCCGCCAATCAGATTACGTCCAGAATTGTCGGATTAGGATGTTCTTAAAATAAACCACCCACAAACTGTCTCTAAATAAGAATTGAGTAAAAAAAAAATGTCATTTGACTTCGCGTCATTTTATTTCATGTATGTTTCCTTTATAACGTGATATTTCTATTTTCCTACTATAACATAGCTATGTTTTTTTAAATTTTTTCATGTGTAACTGACTCCGAATGTGAAGCTCCCCTCAGCTATAAGGAGGTTGCGGCGCCTGTCATTTAAGATTCAAAACACCACCGCCAGACAAGGGAACTCCTTGCCGAGTTCAAAGGATTTCGGCTTACTCTAGAGGAGTTGACAGGAAATTATTCATTTATGTAAAGGCTATCAGTACAATCTACTTTTTTCAAGAGGTCACAAAGGCCCGCGGCAAATAACATGATAAAAAAAACGGTGCGTAATACTTTACTTTTCAAATAGTCAAAAGAAATGGACAAATTCCGTGTTTTTTTACTTTTTTTCTTATTTCATAAGAATCCCTCTAAAAGCCTTGGTTTTTAACATCATATCATGGTTTGCGCTCCCGTTGTCGTTTGCCGGTTGCTATTTATCTTGAATGAAATTCCAATATGTTTGTCCCTACGTTTTTCCCTAACATACTTTAACATGTGTCGCCGTTTCTTCTTCCCCCCTCACAACAAATTACCATAAACTGGCCTTTTTTGTGCGTCTACAATCTTTAGGGAAAACAAACATTGAATAACTTGATACTATAATAGAAATAATTGAATCTAACTTATCATTTTTTAAACGCAGACAAAAGCAGATAGTTGGTAAATGCGGGTCTTTGACGTAGCCTTTCGTATCTATGAAATAGCTGGAATTTCTCTTCAAGTACACTAATGAGATAATTGATATTCACGGTAAGTTTTTATAGAGTTTATAATTCCATTAAGTGATAATTAGTCCGGTAGTTTGTACCAAACTGCACTGCCTCGAGGTTACTCTGCTTGGGGACTCGTGAGAGGTATAGGTTCTTGTTTCGCGTGTGCATTATGCGATCGTGATCACAAGAATTTGTGTTTAGTTTGCATTCAGGAGCGCGCTCAAGTCTACGAAACCAGATACAGAATGATTGATATCTGTACAAATGAAGGGAGTTATCTTAAGTCTTGACTATAAAAACAAAACAGACTCGCGTACTCAAGTGAGCAGAAAAGATCGCGTGCTAATACAACAACAACAACATTTTAACGTCTGTTAATTGTTATCGTGGGAGAATAGCGAGGACGTATGGCGAGTGACTGTCACGGGCAGACTTACTACACAAGGGAACGAAGCAATTCGAATCCTCTACAGTTTCATTCAGGAACTGAGCATGAACAAGTCACTCCGCCTTGTAGCCCACCGTACAACGGAGGAAGCGCCAACCAGTTATCCCCTATTGACAAATCACGAAAAAATTCCCCGAAGGCAAAACGTAGCCGCAAGCTTTCTCTGTTTTCGCAGTTTCACTTCAACACGAAAAGCTCTGATGAGAAACATGGGAAACCGAGGCGGATTTCAAGTCCTTCGGCATCAAGCAAAGACAAAGATCTCATAGAAGTGGATTTCGATTCGTGTTCTTCAACAAGCAGCCAGATCAGTATGCACAGCCTTCCCAGCATTCCACAAGGTCGTTGTCTTGAAACGTCGCCGGCCCCCTCGCGAAAAACATCAGCTCAGAGCACCAGCACAGCACAGAGCGCAGTCGAGAAAGAAAACGCGCAAATACGGGATATTATCATCGAGACATTGAAAATACAGTTTGAAAATGTCACAGAGTACAACAGGGAAGTGTGTGATAAACTTAGTAAGAATGTTTGTCAATGGGTCAAGCGGCGGATTGAGATCATGAAGGAAGGGAGCGGACAGACTTGTAAAATCGTGAGCCTGGTATACGTCGGGGCCGTGAGGGGTAACGGGATAGAGTTTGCAAGCCAAGCAATGGTGGATTTTGAAAGGGATAATTTCACGGCAGGTTGCTATCGTAACGGGCACATTTTCGCCATGGCGGGAATTATGGTTATAGTGTTAGACGCTTAAAGGGGCTATATCATCATTTGCGCATGCGCAAAGAATGATCCAAATTATCCTGTAAAGATCAGTGACTCATAAAGACTTATGTGCTAGCTTACGTCTTTCATTGTGGATCACTAAGTAAACTGTAAAAGCTGCTGAGTAAAGCTGCCATAGCTTCTTAGCCCCTTAGCCCCATGATTCCTTAAACCCCGCTCAAAGAGCGCCGCCATTGCTGTCTTCCCATCCCCCCCACCACCCCCCCCCCCCCCCCATAAAAAAATCAAAGCATTTCTGAGCCAAACATACTGGCACTGTAAACCATGTTGGGAGGTGCAGCGAAGCTAGCTCGTCAACCCCTATCTCGTCAATAAGCTAGCTCGTCAACCCCTATCTCGTCAATAAGCTAGCTCGTCAACCCCTATCTCGTCAATAAGCTAGCTCGTCAACCCCTATCTCGTCAATAAGCTAGCTCGTCAACCCCTATCTCGTCAATAAGCTAGCTCGTCAACCCCTATCTCGTCAATAAGCTAGCTCGTCAACCCCTATCTTGTTGTCAATAAGCTAGCTCGTCAACCCCTATCTCGTCAATAAGCTAGCTCGTCAACCCCTATCTCGTCAATAAGCTAGCTCGTCAACCCCTATCTCGTCAATAAGCTAGCTCGTCAACCCCTATCTTGTCAATAAGCGAGCTCGTCAACCCCTATCTCGTCAATAAGCTAGCTCGTCAACCCCTATCTCGTCAATAAGCTAGCTCGTCAACCCCTATCTCGTCAATAAGCTAGCTCGTCAACCCCCATCTCGTCAATAAGCTAGCTCGTCAACCCCCATCTTGTTGTCAATAAGCTAGCTCGTCAACCCCTATCTTGTTGTCAATAAGCTAGCTCGTCAACCCCTATCTCGTCAACCCCTATCTTGTCAATAAGCGAGCTCGTCAACCCCTATCTCGTCAATAAGCTAGCTCGTCAACCCCTATCTCGTCAATAAGCTAGCTCGTCAACCCCTATCTCGTCAATAAGCTAGCTCGTCAACCCCTATCTTGTTGTCAATAAGCTAGCTCGTCAACCCCTATCTCGTCAATAAGCTAGCTCGTCAACCCCTATCTCGTCAATAAGCTAGCTCGTCAACCCCTATCTCGTCAATAAGCTAGCTCGTCAACCCCTATCTTGTCAATAAGCGAGCTCGTCAACCCCTATCTCGTCAATAAGCTAGCTCGTCAACCCCTATCTCGTCAATAAGCTAGCTCGTCAACCCCTATCTCGTCAATAAGCTAGCTCGTCAACCCCTATCTCGTCAATAAGCTAGCTCGTCAACCCCTATCTCGTCAATAAGCTAGCTCGTCAACCCCTATCTCGTCAATAAGCTAGCTCGTCAACCCCTATCTCGTCAATAAGCTAGCTCGTCAACCCCTATCTTGTTGTCAATAAGCTAGCTCGTCAACCCCTATCTCGTCAATAAGCTAGCTCGTCAACCCCTATCTCGTCAATAAGCTAGCTCGTCAACCCCTATCTCGTCAATAAGCTAGCTCGTCAACCCCTATCTCGTCAATAAGCTAGCTCGTCAACCCCTATCTTGTCGTCAATAAGCGAGCGAGACAGTGAAAGGCTGGACGAACTTGGCGGTGTTGGCATTTTGGGTGGCAAATTCAAGCCCGAAGTATTTCAACGAAAGTCACGTCAGAGGGATAATTATTTACATCATGGCCACGCTCTTAATTGTTCGAATTAGCACCCGTGAATGAACAAATCCCCCTAATATAAGTAGCAGATTATAGACTCCGATAGAGGGAACTATGGGTAGTTTCTTGGTGTTACGGAACACCAGCACCAAAAACACAATGGAACAAAAGCCAGAAACAAAGACCTTAAAACGAGACAGTGAAATAGAGTACACAGGCATTGGGCACCAAAAACAAAGCTCTCCGTAACACCAAGGAATTATTAGTTTACTGTGCGTAGCGGTCACGGCATAGCTGGAACATTTTCAATCGAATATTAGTGGGTGGTTATTATTATTTTTTTTTTTGGTGAGGGGAGGGGTATATAGACCATGGCAATTTTTAAAACAATAAAAACTGAAGGGGTTGGTAGACATTCTTTAGGAGTATTTATTGTTTACACTTCCTAAGCTATTCTACTCTCTGCTGTGTCAGATTTTAATTATCAAAATAGTTATTTCATTGCATGATGCCTTTACAATAACAAAGAAATAAGACATACACTGTGGGGGTTGTTTTTGTTAGCGAATTGAAAAGATTTTATGTTTGACCTCTAAAGGGTTTGAGAAGCTCAATCACGTTTGTTTCTGTCTGTTTCGACACTCATGGATGTTTTCATATTGTCAAAATTGCATTTCCACACTTAGCTGATGTAGGTAATGGAAGATGAATTTATTTTTACGAGAGTAACTGCACAGGCTTACCAACCTCTCAATCAGTCTCGAGTCAATCCCATTAACTAGCTAGAATATTTTCACGATTGATCACCTCCTGTAATTGTCCTATAATTGTCTTATATTCTTCCCTGCTAGCAGAGGCCTCTTTTCTCTGTACTTCGCTTGGCTGGCGTTCGCCCAGCGAAATACAAAGATAAGAGGCCTCTGTTAGCAGGGAACTTATATTCTAGAATAAAGGTCACAATAAACTCTCGTTGCTTTTTAAACGCGGAATCCCTCAACTGCTTAAAACGTTAGAAATTACGCTTATTCTGAATAAATACACAAAGCAACGAGAGTTTACTGTGACCTTCATTCTAGAATATAAGACAATTACAGGAGGTGATCAATCGTGAAAATATTCGAGCTAGTTACAGGGATTGACTGGAGACTGATTGAGAGGTTGGTAAGCCTGTGGTAACTGCCAGCTATTCATTTGAGGAAGGCTCGCGATGATGGGTGCATCAATCTAGATCTTTTTAACAAAAAGTTGGAGACCAATCTATTTGTGAAACATGTTAAAGGAAAAAAATAATGTCTCTCAAAACGCGGACCGCGTTATTATTATTACATTTATGGATGACATGGTTTATTACATCTATGAGAGATGTGTTCTTACATGTATAGATAAACAGGATGCGTCAGATTTTATAAAAGTCGTTATAGCGCGTGAGACTCCACACTTCAAATCGCAGATTTATAATTTTTGGGCGCTATATTTATAGATTCAAGACCCCCACATCCATTGAAAATATGCCAAGGAAAATATGAACTCTAGAATCTGAAATGCTCTTAAGAAATTTGAGAGTAGCTTACGAGAAGTATATTCACAGTATTTTCTAAAACCTAAGATAACAAAGGATCTTGGAATGCGTGAATTACAATGTAGCTTGGTTTTAATTGTCCTGGGCACAAAAAAATGCCATATGCACGTGAGTGTCTGGACAAAGAAGAACAAACGCTAAAGTTATCAAAGTAGACCATAGGTCGTAGTGTGCTTTACATGATGACGACAACATTACATTACTATAGCAACACACCCATTTCCAAGAGACGGAAGCAAGTAAAAAAAAACCGACTTTTAGTGTATATCTCAGCGAGCTGTGCGTGGCGTAACCGACTAAGACAGGCCTGGGATCCTGGCTATCGGCCCCAGTGTGCTGGGGCCGAAATCTCCAGCTCAGCCGTAAAGCTCATGCTGCCATACAGTAGCGTATGTCTGGAAGTATGGTCTATTTTTTCTCATTTTACCTGATCTGGACGAGGTTCGATTCTCGGCCATGTCCTCGAATTGTTTGTTTTTTTTTTCTTTTTTTTTTTTTTTGAAATACCAACTAACATGAAACAATAATGGTTGAGACCATGCTTGAAAAACTATACTGATACCAGAAAAGCCCAAAATTTATAAACGATGTGACAGGAATATCAACGGTATATCGACAAAAAGATGTGTGTCGTGTAAAGTTCGTGACGTCATGTCCACCTGATGCGCGCGCAGTGCGTTTACACAGCCTACCCAACCCATGTAAGAACTTTAAGCGCGCGCAAGAGAACTCGACAACACTCCTTGTTGCTGTTTTGGGATTTGTAGTTCAACTTGGAAATGGGCTTAAAGATTTATGCTCTAACGTCATACAAATTTTAAATTCGTTGTTGAATAAAAAAACAAGTGTGAAAACTAATTAGCTCTAATTTAAAAAAAATGATCTAATTATGTTTGTTCACGAAAGAGTAATTAGCAGTTAATTAAGGCCCCACGAATTCATACAGAGTTCGACTATCAAAGTCAACAGAATTCACGCAAAAATGTCTTCTGAACGTCCTCCATGAATAGAGCTCTGGTGCCATCTCCTCTTCCGACCGAGGAAGGAATACTGAACTTTCTATTGTTCAGCATTCTGCAGTACTTTAAGAGCAGGTTCTACCATGGAACTCGTCTGGAAGCGGCTCATCTAAAAATCCGGGACTTCACAAGACGCCATCCAATAATCGCCCAGCTTGCGTTCCTAGCAGCCTTGCCTGTCACCATCATTGGAAGTAGTGTTTTGTGCTTTTGCGCTATCGTAGGATCAATTTGTTTCGGGATTCTGTCATGTATAGCGCTGTTTTGGATTTGCGCTGCACTTCTTTTAGCTTCACCTTTTCTCGCGCCGTGCGCGTGTATCACCACTATTGCAGCCATGCTTTACCTCGTGCTGAATTTCATCGTGCATGATGTCATTTATGGGCTGAGATTAAGACCACCTCGATTGCATCAAGGGGTCTGGACATTTATCACAGACTTGCGACATATCGTTACGACGATAGCAAGATATCTAATAGGGCTGATAAATCAGCTCTACTCTGATCCGTGGACAAGTTTAACTCATCTATTCATCGCAAAGGCCCCGCGCAGGGTTCAGTTGCTCTTTGGATGGGTTTTCCGCTTTGTTCCCGGAGATTCTTATATATGGACTCGGCCGAGAGCGAACATGTTCGGGGAATATTCGGAAAGTCAAGCATCGGTTCTGACGTCTCAAATTATAGGAGTAAATAGGAGAGGTAAGTTTGAGATAGCCGGCTTATTTTTTGCCTAATAGGGGTGGGACGTATTGCATAGCGGATTTTAGAATAAAGAAGAGGTTTACTTTTAAAAATAGTATTTCAAATTTTGCAACTACGTATTTTGGCGCCTTCTTTCTGTATAGCATGCTTCTTAGGGATAGAAAAGGCATATAGAGAAAGTGGGCTTAGCCATTTTTTGCGTGTTTTTTTGTTCTTTGTGGTCGATGGATCTCATACAGTATGTTTTTATGGTATTTTTGTTATCAACAATGTTTGTATGATTTATAATCTTTCATCAGACTTCTTATATGGAGACCGTGCATTCTTTTTTTCTATTCAATTATTAATTGAATTAAATGGTCACTTATTTTCAAAGCAATACTGCTGTGGTATTAGTGATTGGTAGGGTGGGGGGCTGCTTCACGGCTATGTGTTGAAAGCCTCTATATTTTTAATAGCCAATTTATTAATATAAAGTCATCAAATTATTAGATAAAGAAATCATGAAATAAATATAATAAATGAAAGAATATTTAATTATTAATTAAATAACCCTATACTAAAGAATCCCTTATTGCTTGTTCTAGCTTATATAATTTACCCCCACTTTATACTTTTTTGACTATTGCGTGCTCCAAAGTGGACCACTACAATCTTTTATTTGATACTTGTTTGGGTAAATACTAAAAGTATTATTTCTCAAGCCGGTATGTATATGGGGGAGGGGGGAGTTTTCTTTCTCAATACTCTTATAGGGCTGAAGACTCTGGGGGTAAAATTAAAAAAAAGAGGGGAAAAAGACGCCCTTGGCAACTGAATGCTCTTTTTTTCCCCTTTGTCTTTTTGTCTTTGCGCGTACTCCCGCTACTGGTCTCCTCGTGTATGGGTCCCCGAAGATGACATGCTAAGTTCAAATAGGACTTCAGCCCAAGCGTAGTAAGGGTAAAGTTAGATACTACAACAAGGAAAGGCGATTTTAAAGATTCGAGCTTCCTCAAGTAGCAAGATCTTTTTTAACCGGTCGGTCAGATTCCACGAATCATCCTTACACATTCTGAGTTCCTAGGCCGGGCAAAAATTTCATCCCGGTTGAAATTTGTCATGTAATTGCCTCCTAAAATATTTCTTTTTTTTTTCTAGGAGAGAAGCCCCAAAGGCGCCAGGCATCGGTAAAGTCATTTCTTAGCTATTATGCCGCTCAACTTATGCCTAATCAATGGCAAGAGAACGCCACAGCACTAAAACAAGACATACTTGACATGTTCCTGTGGCATACCCCAAGGCTCATTCCACAGAGATGGGTAACCCGGGTTGTGTTCTTACCCATGTGGGTGCCGCGGCTGTTTGTACGGAGCTTCTGCGCATGCGTGGATGGGACATTTCGCCGCGCCTTTGCTTATGTTTGGAGGTAAGCGTTGAGTCGGGAGTCTAAGTACTATTGTACTTGCTGTTACAAATGGCATGCTAATGCTGTAGAATTTTCTCTTACTTGCACATTTCGTGCTCGTTTGGTTAATTACTTATAAGGACATCACATATCATATTTAAGAGTTGATTCAGTAATTTTTTTTTCGCTTTTTGTCAAGAGAACCAAAAACTCTAATTCATTGGTAAGAAAATAAGGCTAGGGTTTTTTATAGTAACCATAACATGCTCAACATAAAAAAAGGCTAACAATTTTAAAGAGAGCGTAACAAAATGGCCACTAGGATAGCTAACTGTACATGATAAATGTCCTAACAAGCCAAAAGTATTCTCAGGCATTAGCTAGCCCACAAGCGACATTAAATAAATATATATATATATCAGTAACTACGTGATTCAAAGCCTTTAGACACGTCTTTCTCGTCAAAGGGGCTACTCAAACCTTGTACACGACATCTCGTAGTGCTCACGCATCATGCAAGAACACTACAAATTGTCGTGTACAAGGTTTGCATCATGCAAGAACACTACGAGATGTCGTGTATAATTTTTGACGACGAGTCGTTCCTAGTTTCCCTCCAAACCTTCGCGTCTTTGCCTCATACTTTCGTTTGCAGAATCCTGTCCCATTTGTTGTCCCTCGTGTCTCGCGCAAGGGATTTCGCGATCCACTCGTTGTGGCAACTCTGCTCTTCGTTTGGTCGCGTGAAATCTCTCCCGACTTGGGTGGTGCAACTTGTGGGAACCTGGTATTACGAACGATTGGCAAAGATAGCGAGCTGCGTCTTCGGCGAGTGGCGAATAAGCTCGAAGGTACGTATCGGTTTATCAATTAACAGTCGTGCCTTTAAAGGTTGTTTCTCACTTGGACTAAGCCCAAGCGCAGCCCACATAATTTCCCGATTCTCACTGGAACGCAAGCGCAAGAGAAAGCGCAAGAGAACGCGATTGTATGATTTTCTTGCGCTTCTGTTTGGTCGGTTTTCACTTACTTTGCGCTTCCGTTTGCGTCCTAGTGAGAACCAACCCTAAAAGCCCATAGGTAGTACGGGAGTGACAAACATCATTTACATCGAATTTCAGTGATTTATTTATCAGGTTATTCTGCAAATTTCAGTTTCAAACAGAATTCAGATTTCTGTATTCTCTTTACCAGAGATAAAAGGTCTAGCTAAACACGTGTAATAACGATAGTAATAAACGACGACAATCTCAATAATGATGTTAATGATGATGTTGATTATGTTAATAATGATGTTGATTATGTTAATGATGATGTTGATTATGATGTTGGTTATGTTAATGATGATGTTGATTATGTTAATGATGATGTTGATTATGTAAATGATGATGTTGATTATGTTAATAATGATGTTGATTATGTTAATGATGATGTTGATTATGTTAATGATGATGTTGATTATGTAAATGATGATGTTGATTATGTAAATGATGATGTTGATTATGTTAATAATGATGTTGATTGTGTTAATGATGATGTTGATTATGTTAATGATGATGTTAATTATGTTAATGAATATGTTGATTATGTTAATGATGATGTTGATTATGTTAATGATGATGTTGATTATGTTAATGATGATGTTGATTATGTTAATGATGATGTTGATTATGTTTCTGATGATGTTGATTATGTTTCTGATGATGTTAATAATTGCTAATGATGATGATGATAAGATGATAATGATGCCTGATAATGTTTTAGAAGAGAAGAAGGACGATGAACAAGGGCGGTAATGATGTGGTAGATTTATATATGGTGGTGGTGATGAGGATGATGATAATGGCAACGATAATGATGGCGATGACTTTATGGTGAAAATGATGAAAAATGGTGGTACTGATGGTGATGATATTGTTGATAATGGCACTGGTGGTAAATATGATAATGACAATGATGGTGATGCTAATCATTACGATGTGATAATAGAATAATTAGGGCGGCTATTCCCCACGGCTCTGGCCACCTAAATCCTGTGTAACTACCTTCACGTGGTGCACCTGTCCTTGACAAAAAGTTACACTAGGGACCGAGTAAGGGACGGTATATTCCCTTTCTGGGTAGGTGGAGCTCGTTAGCCTTGGTTGGCAATCCACCTAGGGGAAGGAAAACCCTGATTCCAAACCTCCGCTGCCTTGCGGCTATACCCGGTCTGGGAAAGGCTTCAGGAGTCAACCTCGAGGAAAAATCTGGGAGTAAACCTTTTGTTACTTCTTTGGGCGGATGAGCTTCGAATAGGTCAACGGCCAGCACCGGCGGATCTGATGGTCAACCCGGCTTCAGTTTCCGGCAACAAGTTGCAACGAGTTGTTTCTGCGGCCATCCCAGCTATGCTGGGTTGTCGATAAACAGGACCTCTCGCCAAGGGACACTACCCTCGCGCCAGGTAGTGTCGTCACCAGTGGTGCAGCCTCACAGTTTTTATGGAAAGTCAATCTAGTAGTATTGGAGCTATGGCTACCGCATTCGGGGGAACCGATGCGCCACCCAGTGCGGCAGTGGCGAAAAATGGACGAAGACCGCACTCGGCTATAACTTCCAGAGCAATCGACAATCGTCAGTTTCTATCTTCTAGAAAGCAAGCTCTAACCCTTGGAGCTTGGAATGTCCGTACTACCAATGACGGCGATGGTTCTCTAAGACCAGAGCGAGCCACAGCACTCATTTGTCGTGAGCTGGAGCATGCCAATATCGATATCTGTGCTTTAAGCGAAGTCCGACGCCCCAACACTGGTAACATTGTAGAAAGGAGTCATACTATCTTCTGGAGTGGGGGAAGTGAGAGAACAGCCGGTGTCGGATTTGCTATCCCCAACAGACTTGTATCGCAAGGGATTTGTCCAACACCTATCAACGACAGACTTATGCAAATGCGTGTTCCATTGGAAAGTGGTAACTACCTCACCCTTGTTAGCGTATACGCTCCTACCATGCAAAGAACATCTGAGGAAAAAGAGGTATTTTACGAAAAGCTCCGTTGTTGCCTTCCTTCAGCTCAGAACAACCCTCTTATTGTGTTGGGCGATTTCAATGCTCGTGTGGGTCAAGACTACAAATCCTGGCCTGATGTTATCGGTAAGCACAGTGTTGGAAAGATGAACTCGAATGGCCTCATGCTCCTTGAGTTTTGCACTCGGTTGCAGCTAAGTGTCATGGGTACAATGTTTCAATTAAAGGATAGCTTGAAGAACACGTGGCAACACCTCCGCTCTAAGCACTGGCACCAACTCGATCATGTGCTAGCCAATCAAGCTGCTAAGCCTTTTATTAAAGTAACCAAAGTCAATCAAGCTGCCGACTGTTTCACGGACCACAAGCTTTTAGTGTCTAATTGTGCTTTTCCTTTGAAGCGCAAGAAGAATATCTCAAGACCCCCGAAAAAGCTAGACACTCGTCTCAATGACGATAAGAAAGTGAAGCTCGTTCAGTTTTTAGATGAAAAAATTCCTGCTTGTAATAACGATTTCGAGGATCTGCAAGATGTTCTTCAACAAGCTGCAAACCATGTTTTCGAAAGGAAAAAGAGGATCCAAAATGACTGGTTTGATGACCAAGATGAGGAAATTCGAAACTTACTTCAAGACAAAAGCCTAGACAGGCACTCGTTAAGAACACGTATCAGACAAATCAAGGATGCATGGTTTCAAAAGAAAGCTGAAGAAGCTGAGCATTTTTCTCAAACAAAAAATCCAAGAGAGTTCTATGCCACCTTGAATGCAGTCTATGGCCCAAGATCAAGAAATTCTCATCCTGTTCGCTCTAAAGAAGGCACTCTTTTGGCCGATCCCATAGAATTCAAAGGTAGATGGGTGGAGCACTTTAGTGATTTGCTAAATCTCCCGAGTGATGTTGACTTAAAAATCGTGGACGAACTTGACCAATTACCAATCATGCAGTCTATGGATGATCCTGTTACAGACCAGGAGCTGGAAAAAGCCATTTCAAACACCAAACTTGGGAAGAGCCCTGGTTTTGATGGTGTCCTTCCAGAAGTCATTGTTTATGGTGGTCGCTGCCTGAGAGCTTTTCTTCTCATCCTCTTCAATATCATCTGGGCGTCTGAAATCATTCCTCAAGTGTGGAAAGATGCAATTATCACCATTTTATTTAAGAAGGGCGACAGAAGCGAATGTGGAAACTACAGGGGGATATCACTACTAAGCGTCGTGGGGAAAATATTCGCAGATATCATCTTGCAAAGACTACAGCTGCTTGCGGAATTTATATATCCCCAGTCCCAGTCAGGGTACCGAGCTGGTAGGGGCACTATTGATGGCATATTCACTCTTCGTCAGCTTATGGAAAAGACCAGAGAGCAACGTAACAACATGTATATAGTCTTTGTAGACTTTGTGAAAGCCTTCGACACTGTCAATCGTGAACTTCTTTTTTCGATCCTTGGCAAACTAGGATGCCCTCCAAAGTTCATAAGTATAATAAAGAAGCTATATTCTGATGTTCATGCTAGGCTAATCGTAGACGGAGAGCTAACTCGAGCATTTGAATACAACTGTGGTGTCAAGCAAGGATGTAAGTTAGCGCCAACTCTATTCGGCATCTATGCTGCTGTCCTGCTCTGGTTGGCCTTTAATAAAATTGAACACACCTGCAGCATCAAGATAAGATTCCGATTTGATGGTAATCTCTTCGATCTTCGCAGGCTCAAAGCAAAAACAAAAGTCCTTACGGAATTCATCAGGGAGGCACAGTACGCTGACGATATCGCCTTATTTAGCGATACCCCAGAGGGTCTGCAGTCTTTACTTACATCGTACAATGAACTTGCTAAGAGAATGGGGATGCGCATTAACACTAAAAAGACGGAGACTATGTGTATTGGTAATACTGCCGACTTTTATGTTGATGGCATTAAGCTGGTCAATGTTACTCACTTTAAATACCTTGGTAGTATCCTGTCAAGTGACTGCTCAATGAGAGCGGAGCTCACATCTCGTATACAAGCTGTATCATGTGCTTATGGTCGCCTTCGAAAGAGAGTTTTCGACTCACGTGATCTCACTGTACCAACCAAGATCGCTGTTTATAATCAATGTCTAATGCCTCTCTTATTGTACGGTAGTGAGACATGGACTGTATATCAGCATGAAGTTAGAGAACTTCGTACTCTGCAACAACGCCATTTACGCCTAATCCTCAAGATCAAGTGGGATGACTATATAAGCAATGAAGACGTCCTCCGTCGTGCAAACGTAGATGATATTGAAACAAAATTAGCTAGAAATCGTCTCCGCTGGCTTGGTCACCTCTGCCGAATGGACGATGACAGAGTGCCTAAGCAGCTGTTATTTTCGGAGCTAGAACACGGGTCTCGCCCAGTTGGTCGTCCTAAACTAAGATTCAAGGACTTTTTGAAAAAAGACCTCAAAATTGGATGCGTCCTTGAAACGTGGAACTATCATGTACATAATAGAAAGGAATGGAGGGCGATCACAAATAACATCTGCACGTCATACGACAAAAGAAGATATGAAACCTATTTAAAACAAAGGGAAGCTCGCCGTAAAAGGGAGGAGAACAGTTAAATACAAACTGTGTTATACCCGTTCGCGGGTGCAGGCGCTTATATATATATATTTATATATATATATATATGTATATTTCAGGCGATTATCAGATTTTTTACCGTATTTTTCAGGCGATTACCCTCAAGGGAAACCTGCCTCCACGTCATCAGTCGTACCTCGACCGGACACTTCGTCTCATCACGTTACACATGGATCAAGTTCATGTGGTCCTCACGCGTAACCCTGTAATCGTAGGAATTCTTGCCCTGGTGTTTACACCTGCCTTTCTCACACTGTCGCCCATGTGGGTGCCGCTTCTGTTTGTACGGAGCTTCTGCGCATGCGTGGATGGGACATTTCGTCACGCCTTTGCTCATGTTTGGAGGTAAGCGTTGAGTTGAAGTTTTATCAATCTCTTCTCATTTTACGACCATTGGTGATGACAAACGCAAATCACGAATCGGGAGTCTAAGTACTATTGTACTTGCTGTTACAAATGGCATGCTAATGCTGTAGAATTTTCTCTTACTTGCACATTTCTTGCTCGTTTGGTTAATTACTTATAAGGACATCACATATCATATTTAAGAGTTGTTTCAGTGTTTTTTTTCGCTTTTTGTCAAGAGAACCATCAACTCTAATTTATTTGTTAGAAAATAAGGCTAGGGTTTCTATAGTAACCATAACATGCTCAACATAAAAAAGGGCTAACAATTTTAATTAAAGCCGCATTGTCACCAGTTTACTTCCAGAGGTCCGACGGAAACCTCAACCGTTAAAAGACAAAATAATCTATTTGAATCCGAAATATTTAACAGGCCATCCGCTCTAAATTAGCAGTCACATCCTCAAAGAAACTTCCAATAGACACACTGCTTTCTATATTTTGAAATATTTTTCGTGTTTTCCGTTAAAAATCATCGGAGATTCTTACGTAATCGACCGGAAGTAAACTGGTGACAATGCGGCTTTAAGAGAGCGTAACAAAATGACCACTAGGAGAGCTTACTGTACATGATAAATGTCCTAACAAGCCAAAAGTATTCTCAGGCATTAGCTAGCCCACAAGCGACATTAAATAAATATATATATATATATATATATATATATATATATATATATATATATATATATATATATATATATATATATATATATATATATATATATATATGTATATCAGTAACTACGTTATTCAAAGCCTTTAGACACGTCTTTCTCGTCAAAGGGGCTTCTCAAACCTTGTACACGACATCTCGTAGTGCTCATGCATCATGCAAGAACACTACAAATTGTCGTGTACAAGGTTTGCATTATGCAAGAACACTACGAGATGTCGTGTACAAGGTTTGACGCAGCGGCGTAGCCAGGATTTTCAACAGGAGGATGCCCAAAAGGCCCTTTCAAGGCATTTTGTTCTCATGTATTTTAGATAATGTCTCATACTATACAGTATTTTTGGCTGCTAGAAGGGGGCCCGGGTCCCCTGGGCCACCCCCTGGCCACGCCCCTGTGACGAGTCGTTTCTAGTTTCCCTCCAAACCTTCGCGTCTTTGCCTCATACCTTCGTTTGCAGAATCCTGTCCCATTTGTTGTCCCTCGTGTCTCGCGCAAGGGATTTCGCGATCCACTCGTTGTGGCAAGTCTGCTCTTCGTTTGGTCGCGTGAAATCTCTCCCGACTTGGGTGGTGCAACTTGTGGGAACCTGGTATTACGAACGATTGGCAAAGATAGCGAGCTGCGTGTTCGGCGAATGGCGAATAAGCTCGAAGGTAAGTATCGGTTTATCAATTAACAATCGTGCCTTTAAAGGTTGTTTCTCACTTGGACTAAGCCCAAGCGCAGTACACATAATTTCCCGATTCTCACTGGAACGCAAGCGCAAGAGAAAGCGCAAGAGAACGCGATTGCTTGATTTTCTTGCGCTTCTGTTTGGTCGATTTTCACTTATGTTGCGCTTCCGTTTGCGTCCTAGTGAGAACCAACCCTAAAAGCCCATAGGTAGTACGGGAGTGACAAAGGTCATTTACATCGAATTTCAGTGATTTAATTATCAGGTTATTCTGCAAATTTCAGTTTCAAACAGAATTCAGATTTCTGTATTCTCTTTACCAGAGATAAAAGGTCTAGCTAAACACGTGTAATAACGATCGTAATAAACGACGACAATCCCAATAATGATGTAAATGATGATTATGTTAATAATGATGTTAATTATGTTAATGATGATGTTGATTATGATGTTGATTATGTTAATGATGATGTTGATTATGTTAATGATGATGTTGATTATGTAAATGATGATGTTGATTATGTTAATAATGATGTTGATTATGTTAATGATGATGTTGATTATGTTAATGATGATGTTGATTATGTTAATAATAATGTTGATTGTGTTAATGATGATGTTGATTATGTTAATGATGATGTTGATTATGTTAATGATGATTTTGATTATGTTAATGATTATGCTGATTATGTTAATGATGATGTTGATTATGTTAATGATGATGTTGATTATGTTAATGATGATGTTGATTATGTTTCTGATGATGTTGATTATGTTTCTGATGATGTTAATGATTGCTAATGATGATGATGATGATAAGATGATAATGATGCCTGATAATGTTTTAGAAGAGAAGAAGGACGATGAACAAGGGCGGTAATGATGTGGTAGATTTATATATGGTGGTTGTGATGAGGACGATGATAATGGCAACGATAATGATGGCGATGACTATATGGTGAAAATGATAAAAAAATGGTGGTACTGATGGTGATGATATTGTTGATAATGGCACTGGTGGTAAATATGATAATGACAATGATGGTGATACTAATCATTACGATGTGATAATAGAATAATGTATATTTCAGGCGATTATCAGATTTTTTTACCGTATTTTTCAGGCGATTACCCTCAAGGGAAACCTGCCTCCACGTCATCAGTCGTACCTCGACCGGACACTTCGTCTCATCACGTTACACATGGATCAAGTTCATGTGGTCCTCACGCGTAACCCTGTGATCGTAGGAATTCTTGCCCTGGTGTTTACACCTGCCTTTCTCACACTGTCGCCCATGTGGGTGCCGCTTCTGTTTGTACGGAGCTTCTGCGCATGCGTGGATGGGACATTTCGCCGCGCCTTTGCTTATGTTTGGAGGTAAGCGTTGAGTCGGGAGTCTAAGTACTATTGTACTTGCTGTTACAAATGGCATGCTAATGCTGTAGAATTTTCTCTTACTTGCACATTTCTTGCTCGTTTGGTTAATTACTTATAAGGACATCACATATCATATTTAAGAGTTGTTTCAGTGTTTTTTTTTTCGCTTTTTGTCAAGAGAACCATCAACTCTAATTCATTTGTTAGAAAATACGGCTAGGGTTTCTATAGTAACCATAACATGCTCAACATAAAAAAGGGCTAACAATTTTAATTAAAGCCGCATTGTCACCAGTTTACTTCCAGAGGTCCGACGGAAACCTCAACCGTTAAAAGACAAAAGAATCTATTCGAATCCGAAATATTTAACAGGCCATCCGCTCTAAATTAGCAGTCACATCCTCAAAGAAACTTCCAATAGACACACTGCTTTCTATATTTTGAAATATTTTTCGTGTTTTCCGTTAAAAATCATCGGAGATTCTTACGTAATCGACCGGAAGTAA
This sequence comes from Nematostella vectensis, assembly GCF_932526225.1. Lineage (NCBI taxonomy): Eukaryota > Metazoa > Cnidaria > Anthozoa > Actiniaria > Edwardsiidae > Nematostella > Nematostella vectensis. The sequence goes on from NC_064044.1 coordinate 6,955,135, forward strand.
ACTGGTGACAATGCGGCTTTAAGAGAGCGTAACAAAATGACCACTAGGAGAGCTTACTGTACATGATAAATGTCCTAACAAGCCAAAAGTATTCTCAGGCATTAGCTAGCCCACAAGCGACATTAAATAAATATATATATCAGTAACTACGTGATTCAAAGCCTTTAGACACGTCTTTCTCGTCAAAGGGGCTTCTCAAACCTTGTACACGACATCTCGTAGTGCTCATGCATCATGCAAGAACACTACGAGATGTCGTGTACAAGGTTTGACGCAGAGGCGTAGCCAGGATTTTTAACATGAGGATGCGCAAAAGGCCCTTTCAAGGCATTTTGTTCTCATGTATTTTAGATAATGTCTCATACTATACAGTATTTTTGGCTGCTAGAAGGGGGCCCGGGCCCCCTGGGCCACGCCCCTGTGACGAGTCGTTCCTAGTTTCCCTCCAAACCTTCGCGTCTTTGCCTCATACCTTCGTTTGCAGAATCCTGTCCCATTTGTTGTCCCTCGTGTCTCGCGCAAGGGATCTCGCGATCCACTCGTTGTGGCAAGTCTGCTCTTCGTTTGGTCGCGTGAAATCTCTCCCGACTTGGGTGGTGCAACTTGTGGGAACCTGGTATTACGAACGATTGGCAAAGATAGCGAGCTGCGTGTTCGGCGAATGGCGAATAAGCTCAAAGGTAAGTATCGGTTTATCAATTAACAATCGTGCCTTTAAAGGTTGTTTCTCACTTGGACTAAGCCCAAGCGCAGTACACATAATTTCCCGATTCTCACTGGAACGCAAGCGCAAGAGAACGCGATTGCTTGATTTTCTTGCGCTTCTGTTTGGTCGGTTTTCACTTATGTTGCGCTTCCGTTTGCGTCCTAGTGAGAACCAACCCTAAAAGCCCATAGGTAGTACGGGAGTGACAAACATCATTTACATCGAATTTCAGTGATTTATTTATCAGGTTATTCTGCAAATTTCAGTTTCAAACAGAATTCAGATTTCTGTATTCTCTTTACCAGAGATAAAAGGTCTAGCTAAACACGTGTAATAACGATAGTAATAAACGACAACAACCTCAATAATGATGTTAATGATGATGTTGATTATGTTAATGATGATGTTGATTATGTTAATGATGATGTTGATTATGTTAATGATTATGTTGATTATGTTAATGATGATGTTGATTATGTTTCTGATGATGTTGATTATGTTTCTGATGATGTTGATTATGTTTCTGATGATGTTGATTATGTTTCTGATGATGTTGATGATTGCTAATGATGATAATGATGAGACGATGATGATGATGATGATAAGATGATAATGATGCCTGATAATGTTTTAGAAGAGAAGAAGGACGATGAACAAGGGCGGTAATGATGTGGTAGATTTATATATGGTGGTTGTGATGAGGATGATGATAATGGCAACGATAATGATGGCGATGACTATATGGTGAAAATGATAAAAAATGGTGGTACTGATGGTGATGATATTGTTGATAATGGCAATAGGGTAAATATGATAATGACAAGGATGGTGATAATAATCGTTACGATGTGATAAAAAAAATAATGTATATTTCAGGCGATTATCAGATTTTTTTACCGTATTTTTCAGGCGATAACCCTCAAGGGAAACCTGCCTCCACGTCATCAGTCGTACCTCAACCGGACACTTCGTCTCATCACGTTACACATGGATCAAGTCCATGTGGTCCTCACGCGTAACCCTGTGATCGTAGGAATTCTTGCCCTGGTGTTTACACCTGCCTTTCTCACACTGTCGCCCGTGTTGCTGGAGTTTGCCGCCATATGGCTGGTGTATAGAGTGACCAAGCGTGTTGTTAAGTTCTTTGCGAAATGCCTGGAAGCTATTTTTGTAATGGTGAGAAGGTTTCTGTAGATTTCTTTTCCCTCCCCCTCTATCCCTCCTTTCCAATTACCCTTCATCCCCCTTCGGGCTGAAATTTTCCAGAGAAATTTCAATGTTCAAAGGCGTGAGGGCTATAAGCCCATCAGGACTGCCACCTCCTTGGAAAGTCATGTGCTGTCATGTAAACCACGCCTGTAAAAAAGCGAGCTAGTGAGATTTCCAATCCTCCCCTCCCCTCCCCTCCCCTCCCCTCCCCTCCCCTCCCCTTCCCTTCCCTTCCTTGTTTCTTTCCGTTTTGTTCCGTCCCGTTCAATTCCCTTCTCCGTACTGTTCTCTACCATCCCACTCCTTTTTAAGCACACTACCTGCCGAAGTAAGTCCTATGCCATGTTTATAATACCGTGTTGTATTCTAATATTCAGATCACCCATCTAGAGCATGCAATACTCCGCAACATATTCCTCGCAATCCGCCTCTGTCGTCAACTGGTTGCAAAGATCTCACGCGCCATTCGATTCACAATAAACACCATCGCTACATTGTTACGCATTACAGTGAATGCCGTGAAATTCTTCATTGCTTGTCTAAACCCGTTTTTCCTACTCGGTGTTATGAGAAGGGCAGCGCTGTGGATATTCTGGTCGTATTTCCGTGCCGTGTATATATTCTTCGATGTGTTTACAAGCGAAAGGATCAGCAAGCGTCTTCCCGGTGAGTGTTAACCATGTTCACATACGACACCACCAACGGCAAAGAACAATGTAAAATTCTAAGAAGCAGACGTAAAATGCCTTGTGTTGATTTGTCACCAAGTACGGCAGCTCCAAGTTTTACATTGTCTAGCCATGAGCGGCACATACGCTAGCTCTGTAAACGAATCTTTTGTTCGCATGTTACAGAAACAAGGTTTTAGGCTTAGTTTAATTTTATCGAAACTAGTTCCCTAATGCAATGCGATGTCATGCGATGTCATGCGATGTCATGCGATGTCATGCGATGTCATGCGATGTCATGCGATGTAATGTGGTCATGTGATGTGATATGATGTCATATAATGTTATTAGATGTGATGTCATTAGATGTCATGTGTTGTTATATCATGCGATGTAATGTGGTCATGTGATGTGATATGATGTCATATAATGTTATTAGATGTGATGTCATTAGATGTCATGTGTTGTTATATCATGCGATGTCATTAGATTTGATGTGGTCATGTGATGTGATATGATGTCATTTGATGTTATTCCTTGTGATTTCATTAGATGTCATGTGTTGTTATATCATGTGATGTGATGTCATTCAATTTGATGTGGTCATGTGATGTGATATGATGTCATGTAATGTTATGTCATGTGATGTCATTAGATGTCGTGTTGTCATATCATGTGATGTAATTAGATTTGATGTGGTCATGTGATGTGATATGATGTCATGTAATGTTATGACATGGATGTCATTTGATGCGATGACATGTGGTGTCATAATGCGATGTGATGTCATGTGATTGGATGTGATAGCAAAGTGATGTGATATGATGTCATGTGGTGTGATGCTTTGCATGTCATGCAATGTAATTTTATGTCATATTACGTTATGTTTTGATGATATGTCATGAAATGTAATATGATGTAATATGATATGATGTCATATCATTTAAAGAGATAATGTGAGGGAATAATACGGTATCAATTTTTTGTCCCCTTTATCTCTTACAAATACTTTGTTTGTTCAACAGCATTGGCAGAATATTTTGATGCAAAACCAACGGCAATACATCAGCCAATGACGAGCGAGGACGATCCGTGCGATTCTCAAAGCTCTAGCGAGCATTTTATTAGAATTATTTACACACGGTTTAATCCCGACGAGTCTGACAGTGACGGCCAAGCTTCAACAGACATACCGCTGACCACCGATGTGTCCGCTTCGTCATCCTTTGACCACACACCGCTGACCCCGCGATACGACAGTGACGTCAACGCGATTGAGAGCGTTGAAAGTTTAGGGAGATCTCTTCCCAGATTTGATACGCTTTACAAGGGAAGAATGCATGATCCGATGGAAACATCACCGTCGAGCAAAGCAATCGTAAAAGGTACATAAAATACGTGAATTCTACAATTGGGTGCATTTATCAGACATATGATGCATTTGTCCCCTCGATGGAGATATATGGGGGACTGGGACTGGGGCAATAGAAAATGAATATCAGTTGCACTTCTTTTTAAGTGGTCCCACTAATGATAGGCTATGAGAAGATGTTCGGTGTTTGAAAAAGGAATATATTAGCACCACTAAAATGTATTTTCGTCAAAAGGCTCTTATCTTTTGATCTACCATGAAGACAATAATTTTTCTTTTGCAGTTCACAAAAATAAGCATCCCAACCTCAGCATATCACCGCCTAGGTCAGAACCGGAAATGGAAAATGCTTCAAAACCGGAAGTGGCAAAGGCACCATCGTCCTTAAAAGAACGCGCACAGTATAATACCGTTCCAAAATTAGTGCGGCAATTAAGAGTATCAAAGCAACAGCTGCAAGAATGGAGGAATACACCTTATTTGGTCACAGTAAGTAAGGAACAAAGGAAAGCTATAGAGAGCACAATGAGAGAATCGAAAGATGAACAAGTAGCGCAAACAAAAGCTGCATGCGAGGCCTCGGAGGAGCTGAAGCAATCATCACAAGGGTCACATGACGATCCCGGAGTCAAGGAAGTCGCAGATGTTTTTGGTTGGATTTTTATATGGGTTATTTTCCCCTCGGCTTGTTTTGTGTGGTATTACGCATATACATGTGTAAAAGAATATTACTTAAACAATTATTATTAAAGAAAAGCTGGTAAAAGAGACCTCAGCTGATCATTTCTTCCTAGATTTATATCTAAAATAATGGAATTGCAGGCAATTTTCAGCTTGAAACTTGTTACACTCTAAGAACGTCTAATTTTCAGGGCTGGTCCCTTCATATTATCATCGCTTTTTTTAGCATTTCAAGTCTTGATATTTGTTGCGCTGGAAATCGCAAACAACGTTCCAAATAACGCAAAGTACTCGTTCTAATTCCATTTTTTCCGCGTGCAGAATATGGAGTGTTTGGCAGCTTACCCATGAACACTTGCAGGCTCATGTCCCAGAGAAGATCCAAACCCGTGCTCATTTGTCAGTGAATAGGGGACTTGCGCTAAGAGATCACATGACCTTTTGGGTGGCAAATTCAAGCCAAAATGGAAACAAATGAATGCGCCCGTCATGCCAGACAAAGAAGGAAAAATAAAATCTGTAAATGAAAATAAACCCTTTGTGAAAAAAAAAATTCTGGCTGATTCGTATGTGCGTACGTCACGTGATATCTTAGCGCAAGTCCCCTATTACATATGGTCCCCGCTTTGCATTTTTCCCTGTAGGCACTGTGGTATTCTGAGTAAGCAGGGAAACTATCATATCAATCAAAGGCTTACGCATCCTCGGGGACCCAGGGCGCAGCGGAGATCGAGCACACAGGGAGCGTGGCGAGAGAAAGAAACAGGCTGAACGACGTCTTTCAGCCTGTTTCTTTCTCGCGCCACGCTCCCTGTGTGCTCGATCTCCGCGACGCCTTGGGTCCCCGAGGATGGGGGTACGAGTAGCTACTCCGGACCAGCGAGCTACCAGTTGCTCAGCGGTCATACCATTTATTCGTATATTCATGAGATCTGATCGGACAGGGCCTCGTTCGCATGAATGCTTTTAGCTATGACAACGGCCCACGCTTTCACTTAATAGCGGTGAACTCACAAAAATAGCACTGTTCAAAACATCGATTCTTATGACCTTTAAAAGTACTAGGAAGCAGCTTTTTTAACCAAGCCGCATAAAATAGGCAATGAAATTTTGAGAGATGTTAATCAACCTTTCCAAAAAGGATTTAAACCCAAAAAATATTTTGCGCTGTTTCTGAGTGTGAACCATCATTATAAAATAGATCTAATAATAACAATTTCACACTTTTTTGTAAAAGGAAAATTGGCTTTCTACATTCAAACTGCTCCACCAAACATTTCATCCTTCAAGTTTGGTTGCCTGGTTATTTTTTTATCATTAGATAGTATGAAAAAGAAAAAGAAACTCTTTTGTGTTGTTTTGTTTTGGTGTTTCGTGTTGTTTCTGTGTTTTGTTTTATTAGAACTGCAAACTTTTGGACATTTGACTCGAAAATCTTCCCAACCTTCCATCCACCCGTTTGCTTTTGTGATTTTGAAAGAAAATAACCAACGAAACGTTCCGCGTAGACAAAGCCGTGTTCTAAACAGAGGGAACCTGTTTTGCGGGTGGACACAGACCTTTGTTCTCGCTACGCAACTCACGGGTTCACGGCGAAGCAAGAAAGATTTATCCGCGTCGCAAGGTTCATAGCGTTTGGCCAGGCATAAATCAGATCAAAGTATCTGATCGAAAAGGTGATGGAAAATGCTTTGGTATGCTATTTTCAAATGGAACAATTTCGTTATTTGTAATAGTGTCGTTCAGTCGACAAATCGACCCGTCAAACATTTCACTAGTCAGAAATTTTATAGTTTCACCCTTTCAGTAAAGACTTTAAAATGTAATTTTTCAAATCTACTCAAAAATCTGTACGCAGTATGATTTTATTAGTTGGGAAATAATGTTATTGCTTTATAGGATTGTAGCTGCTTTCTATTGCATTTCCTTTTCTGGTAGAGAATTCTTTCACATGTATTCAATGGTAGGCTCTTACCTAAAGTGCTAGCACTTTTTTTGGCATTATTTGGCTTCGCGAGCACTTTTTTTTACATTTTTTCCCAAAAAGCACTGCTAGCATTTTTTCTTATTATCGACTGATTATTTATATAATTTCGCGTTAATCGGCACTCTCTGACTTCACATATGTCGTCCAAAGCCGCAATTTGCATTCGTTTTCGTCAAAGGAGTCGAGGAGGCTGGGGAATATGTTTGATAGGTCAGCGGTTGCCTTCTAGAACCCGGTCCTTCTCGTCAGTCCTCCTCGTGACTCGTTCCAAGATGGCGTCATTCACTATACTGGAAGTCAGCCAAGCAAGGCAGAGATAGCTCGAGAGCGTACTCTGCCATCAATCAGTGGAAAAAACAAAACTAGGGGGAACTGTGATGTAAAGAACATAAGCATACATGATCGGATTCAGCAATATCCAGGAGAGGAGCTAACAATCAAAGACGGGAAGTTGTTTTGTCTGGCATGCCGCGAAATAGTGTCTTCGAAGAATAGTATTCTAACTACACACTTGGCTTCAAAGAAACATGGAAATGGTAAGAGAAACTGAAGAAGTCTAAGTTGAAGGATCAGACTATTACGGAGGCTTTTAGAGCGGCGGACATGACGCAGAAAGACAGCACTCTACCAATGTCTGAACGGGCCTACCGACTCGAAGTGGGCGAGGAGTTTCTAAAGGCTGGCATCCCACTTGGGAAAATCGATAAGCTACGCTCCCTCTTAGAAAAGGATGGCCAACGTCTCACAGCAAGTGCTCATCTTGGTCAGTACATTTCAATTGTTCTCAAGCAGGAAGTCGAAAGGATAAAAAATGAACTGACTTTGCCTGGCCAGACTGCCATGACAAGAGATGTTTCGATGATCTTTGACGGAAGTAAACGACAAGGAGAAGCAATTGCTGTCATCCTGCGTTTCCTTGACGAGAATTGGTCGATTATTCAACGTCTCGTCAAAATTGATATATGTTCCAAGTCAGTGAATGCGGATGATCTTGCACAAGTTCTTAATCAGTGCCTATCAGTTGATTATGGTGTCAAGGCCAATTCGTTACTCGCAGCCATGAGAGATGGGGCAAGTGTGAACCAGGCAGCGTTGGATAGGATTGCATTTATCTTTCCTAAGCTGCTCAACGTTGTGTGTTTCTCACACACGCTTGACAATGTTGGGAATCATCTTGTCATTCCAACTCTTCTAGAGTTCGGTAGCGTGTGGCTTCGCCTGTTCCGCCATAGTTACAAGGCAAAGCTGTTGTGGATAGATCTGACTGGGCAAAAACCGAGATCATACAGTGAGACCAGATGGTGGTCAAAGAGGGAAGTCTACAAACAAATATTATTGCAGTTTGGAGATATTGAGGGATTCTTGATAGAAGCAGAAGCCGCTAATATTGGTCCACAGTTACTCCCTCAACTCCAGGCAATACTTTCCGATCCTGAGCGAGTGATCAACCTGAAGCTCGAGCTCGCCATCACCATCGATGTTGGGGAGCACTTTGTAGAAGCGACCTATTTCTTGGAAGCTGATGCCCCTCTCGTGTTCTAGTGTTATGAGAAACTCCATGCTGTTGCCCAAGCCTGCCAAGCCCCTCACTTTCCAAACGTGCGTGCAGTCGCAGCAGCAATCGCTGAAGAAAATCCTGCCCAAAACGTAGAAGCCCTCGTACAGCAGGCAAAGGCATGTGTTCAACCAGCCATAGATTGGTTTCTGAGAAAGTTCAATGTCCAACTATACAACACGTTCAAGGCTGCGAGGTATATGTGTCCGGTCAGCGTCCAGTGGCTGAAGCCAACTCAGCACTCAGTAGAGGCCTTGCGAATCTTCCCTTTTCTCAAAGATGATTGCATTATAAACGGCCTAAAAGCTGAACTACCTTCTTACTTAGCTGCCACTGCAGATGTGGTAATCAACACGGAAGAGCGAAAGGTAAAATGGTGGCACGACCACAAGGAACAGCTCCCTCACTGGGCTTCTGCAGTGAAGAAAGTGCTGTTGGTGCAGCCATCCTCGGCTGCAGCAGAAAGGGTATTCTCTGTTCTCAATTCCGCATTCAACGACCAACAGGAGCATGCCTTAGTTGACTATCTGCAAGCAAGTGTGATGACCCAGTACAACAAGCGATGACTAACTTCTAAAATGGGTAATGATGACCCAATGACAAGCGTGTGTTGGACCTAAATGGAAAAAACATTGATCGTTAAATTTTGATGTTAAAACATGTGAGCGAAAATCTGAAAATGTAATGTTCTATATGATTAAAAAAAAGTCTGAAAAAATGAGCATTTCTTTTAATCCACAAGCATTTAAAAAAAAAATAGCATTATTTTAGCACTTTTTTGGCAAAAAACAAGCACTGCTTTTAGCATTTAATGCTTTTTTAACGAGCACTTTCGGTAAGAGCCTATTCAATGGCCTTCAATATTTAGAAAAGTGAAAAAACTAATGTTAAATGATGTCATTGTGATTCTCTCTTTAGAAAGTCATTTCATTTTCAACATTTAGAAAACGATTTCAACATTGATTGTCCCTCTCGTGGAAGATTCCTGCAGCAATGAGTCGATTAATAACAATCTTTCTCCAAACTTTTTGGTTTTCTAGTAGAGTCATGCAGCGTGCAACCGCTGTCCTCTTGTACCTTGCCTGTACCGCGGCTGTGACGTCGACTGTAGGTAAGTTCGGTGTACTAGTGCATTACAAGCTTGTGTGTTCGTATTCCCTATCCAATGAAACATTTGCTGTGATAAAGTGCCATAATTTGGAGTGAAGTAGACACAGTGAAACGCTTTTAACCAGGATGCATTTTTCACAATACTGCCCTCATTACAGGGTTGTACTCAAAAACTATCTAAATATTTTCTTTTTATGAAGCGGGCGATTCATAAGTGAATTATTGGATTCTTCTACTTCAATCCATAGCTTTGACTAGGACAGCTATTTATTGCATTTTATAGAAAATAATACAATGAGTTGAAAACGAACGTTGGTCATGTGACAGAAGAAATGTTTTTTTTGGAAATTAAAAAACTTATTTCAGATTCCATAATACTAAACTATGGACTATGCGTTAAATACGATAGGAAATAAAATAATTGTTGCGATATTAAAAAAGATGTGACGGCGTTTTTCCTTTTCAGAGGGGTCTTGTAGGGACCAATACCGAACCTGTCCAGGGTGGGGTGCGTCGGGGTATTGTGATAAGCCGTTTTACAAGTCATTTATGAAGCTGATGTGCGCCTACACGTGTGACACTTGTGATGGTAAGTATAACTTTTCAACAACAACAAAAGTTTTGAAGAATCACGTAAATAATTTTCTACATGGCCGCGCCAGATTTACAGTTTGAAATCAAGACTTCACAAATTACGGTCAGAATTTCCCTGAATCACGTGGCGAAACCCCTTCGCCCCCTGCTTGGATGGTATCGCGATGTTCAAACGAATCACTTAGTTTGTGCTGAGGAATGCAAGAGATAATTGCATTCCGCAATCCCACGCAAGATAAGACTTACACACTTGTAAAGTCAAAATAATTGTGTTTTTGTTTCTGCTTACATATATCATACTCCCAACGTTATTTTAATATTGCCAATCATTATCCAACGGATTAACTCTGAAACCCCTTATCAATCGACGCCGGAACGTAATCGATAACATTTCCAATTGATACGCAATGTTTTAGTTATCGAAGAACCAAAACCACGAAAAGACGAAAGTTTAACAACTTCTGCGCTTGGAGAAGACGACAAAACAACCAATCAGGAGGGGGCTCCAGTGTTATCCAGCCAATCAGAACAGAGCACCTCAGGTGAAAAGCAAAATAGCCAATCACAGGTACAAGGGGAATCCACCAATGATAACGAAGAGAATGAAAGGAACGATAACGGGTCTCAATCCGGAGAAGAGGCTACTGAGCAAGAAAAGGCAAAATCAGGTATGGCAAAGTGGCAAGATAATCATCATATTGTGGGGAACAAGAGTGTAAAGCGTAGGACCGCTGAAACGAGGGGCTCTTTTCATTATACCCCCTCCCCCTATTTTTTTCGCACGCTTCGCTTCCGTTGTGCCCTCGTTTTATGATTACTTATTTTTCCATTCGACACGGTATATCTTTGATACTCGTCCGTTGTTGTTGGACATGATTTACAATTTGGGGAGTGCAGTGAACCTCTATACAACAGACTTCCATTAAACAGACGTATAGTCATTGGTACAGTGTAACCTCTGTACAACGGACATCCTCAGTACCGAAAAATTGATAAAAAGATTTAATGTGAAGGTATTATTTGTAGGCATTGACTTAAGATTTTGATATCGGGACAAGAAAAAGTGTCCGTTGTCTAAAAGTGTTCACCTTATTAAGGTCTGTTTTATGGAAGGTTCCACTGTATGTTGTGAAAGTGTCCACTTAATTAAGGTTCGTGTCATAGAGGTTCCACCGCACGTTTTCCTTTCGCCAGATGACGCCGGGGGGTCTGCCAACGAGGACATTATGACCGGAGCAGCTTCCAGTCAGCCTGTGGCGGGAAGGAAAGAAAAGCCTCAACTTAATGTCGAGGCTCTTACAGATCACACCCAGTCTCCCGCAGTACCGCAAGATGGTGACGACACTTCCGCGTCCGGATCCAGCCAATCGGCTGGCGCTCGAGATATAGTCCTACACGAAGACTACGATGACGAAGTGAATCCGCGATCAGAAATCAGTAGTCCTTCCCAAAAAACACAGGCGCAGACAGGAGCAATTTCGCCGGAAGAGGTGTCAAGCCTTGAGGACGACGACTCTACTGATGGAGATGCCAAACCTAATAGCGTTACTTCCGGTTCAGGTCACGCAGCTCATGATGAGATGAAAGACATTGCTGGTGACGTCACTTCCGGATCAAAAATTTTCGAAACGAATATAGGAGAGGATATCACTTCCGGTTGCTCGTCTGGGTTTGGCTGCTCTTCCGGTAATGACGACACAGGCCGCTCTGAGGGAGGGGAGGGTGGATTACCTATAATGTCGCGCTCTAGTATTGCAAGGCCGACATCCAAGGTAGAAACTGTCGTTGCAGCTTCCGGTTCCGGTAAAGAAAGCACCGGAAATGACGTTAACGAGAAAACAGCACAGACAGCCCCCACTAACCCAGTTGAAGTTGCTGCAACAAAATCATCCTCTAACTATGCCTCTGGTAGTTCCGGATCCGGAAGTGACGCCACGGAAAACACAGGAAACAATGATGTTAAAACCTCTGCTCCTTTAGAAAACGTCGTGAAAATCAAGGTTCATTCGCCAACTCCAGGGTTTGGAATCACGAAGCTAAAACACAGCACAGCCAAGTTAAGTTACAAGACCTGGAATAAATCTGGTAAAAAGGTCGAGACGGAAGGGGCGGGGATAGATGGGGACGACGAGTTCGAGGATGAGGCTACGACGTATAGTATACATAGTGAACAAGCACCTTCCGGTTCCGGTGAGGTAGACAAAGATCGATCGGAAAAACAGCCTGTGGTATCAACTGTCTCAACAAACGCGGCAGCTTCGGAAACTGTAGAGGATACTAAAGAAACAAAATCAAAGCCTCTTGCTAAGATAGATCACAAAATTGAGGACAAGTTGTCTCAGAAGAAAACAGCAAAGATTGTGTCTACTTCCGGTGCTGATGACAAGCAGGCATCGTCTTCTTCCGGTTCCGGCGAGATCAGTGAAGGGAATGTGTATTCATTAAAGGGAGAGCATGAGATTGAAGATGCCGTATACGAGGAAGGAATACTGCTAAAGCCAACAATGAAGGTAAAGGCGTCTCCACAAGAGGAGAAAAACGAGACCGGGGTGAAAAAAGTACACAAGAAAACCGGTAAGGCAGCTAAGGCGTCCAAGAAGCAAGCAAAAATGGACAAACCATCTAAAAAGACTAAACAGGGATCGGTTAAAACTAAGCCAGCAATAAAGGTACGACCACAGAAGGCAAAAGACGAACAAGGAGTGAAGTACGAAAGCAAGAAAACCTATAAAGTAGTCGTTTCTAAGAAACCAGTTAAACAGGACAAGCCTATTGCAAACAATGTGAAAAATAAAGGTGAACCAGAGATTAAAGTGGTCCCAGAAAAAGCGAAGGATGAGCCCGGAGTCAAATACGAGAATAAGAAGGGGAGAACGGCTGGCAGGCTAGAGCATGCGAAGGTACATACTTCAGAGAACAAACAGAAGGACTTATCGTCTCCCCTAGCACGTGATCGGATAAGCGAGATGGAAGAGATGATCATGGGTGCTGCCGTCAAGGCCAGCAGGCTGAGGGAGGAGGGCGGGGCAGCTCGGGAGGAGGTTCCAGAATCTGAGGAAGAAGACCACGTGGAGCCTGCTCCGAGTGATTTAGGTAGGTAGCGGAGAGGGTGGATGAGCGGTTGGGGCTGGGGGGGGGGGGGGGGGTGGGAATAAAAAATAAAGCTGTGAAAAGTTTGTGGTAGAGAGGTACTAGAAGCCGAATAGGAAGACCACGAAGAACCTCTTCCGAGTAAAATAATAAAAGAGGAAAGGTGGGGCTCGGGACGGCGCTTAGTGAAAGGGATGAGAAAGAGGAGATCCACGAGGAGCTGTTTTAAGAGACATAGGTAAGAAGGGGCAAAGATGGGCGGGTGGGGCAAAGACGGGAAGTGGTCGGCGACCACTTCCCGTGATGAGGATGTACTGGAACCAAGTAGGAAGGCCTTGACCTCCCTATTCCAAGTGACACATGTAAAATGGGTAGGGATGGTGTAGAGATGTGTTTGATGTAGGGAAGAGGGTAGGATGGGGTGTAGGAAAGGGGAAAGGATGCTAAGATAGGGTACCGCTGGTCGATAGGCGGACCATTATGAGCCCGTGCTGAGAGATGTGTTTTAAAAAGGGGTGGAAAAGGTAATTGAGGGTGTAGCGGAAGGTTGCGCCTGCTCGGGAGGAATTGCCGGAAGCCGAAAAAAGAAAAAAAAACGAGGTGACGGGTAGGAGGTTGAAGGGTGTCGAGAGAACAGATGCTAGCTTATTTGGCTTTAAGGATGATGGATAAAAAAAGATGGGAAAAGATCGTGGAGAGAAGAGCAGGCCTGTAAACTGGATCCCCAAATATATATCGTATTAAATATTTTCCCTTATCTGTGGAAATGAATGCTTTGTATGACTCGGGCTTTTTGTGGAAGCGTCAAATGACGGCGTGACATGCCTTCGTTAATGCAAGCTTATAGCCGCATTGTCACCAGTTTACTTCCGGTCTATTACTTAACAATTTCCGATGATTTTTAACGGAAAACGCGAAAAATATTTCAAAATATTGAAAGCAGTGTGTATATTGGAAGTTTCTTTGAGGATGTGACTGATAATTTAGAGCGGAGGGCCTGTTTAATATCTCGGATTCTAATAGATTCTTTTGTCTTTTGACGGTTGAGGTTTTCGTCAGACCTCCGGAAGTAAACTGGTGACAATCCGGCTTTAACTGGCTTTTTTTAATGTAAAGTGGTTTACTGTGTGCTATGATCTTAGGTAAAGGTGTTAAAGTGTCCCTGATATTAAATCAAGACTACCATCACGAGTACAGCGAAGAGGACTCCATGGCTTATGAAATACTGGCTCAGAACCTGAAAAAGGAGGCAAGTAGCACAGAGCAACGCATACAGTTGACTCACAAAATAATGCAAGAAATCTTTACAATTGAAATAAAAAACCTTGAGAAAATTGAACAATGCTCGATAGTATAGATAAAAGATGCGCAAAAAGACCCTTGTCACCTAAACATGATATCACTTCTACGTAAACAGGTGGAACAAGTTGTTGGAAGCGACTCGGTTGTCTCCGAAATAAGGTTCAGGTAAGAACTCACAAGCGCTGGAAAATTAGCGCCGCGCGAAGTAAATTTGCTAAAACGAAGTTAAAAAAAAATTTGTTTCCGTGTTTCCTCCACGTCTCAAATTAAGAAAACAAATCGAAAATACTTGGTTGGTTCGTGTATTTATTTGGTGATTTCTAGCCTTGAATCACAACCAATAGAATCGTCTTCTTAACTAGTCTACGTACTAATGCCAGCGATCTAGCACCAGAGGGTCGGGATTTCACACTTGTTGCATGTGTTAACTTTCAAGCGTATCAAACAATCCTTTGTTACTAAAATGTACGTTATTTGCTTTATTTCGTGCTGATGACATTGTTTCATTCTGTCTCTCTTTTAGTAAAGAGAAATCCAAGAGCAAAGTACCCCGTGTGCTAGCCAAGTTCAAACTTCTTGGAAATGGAGAGACGTTACACAAAGCCGTAAAGGGAGGGTTCATAGAAAACATCGCAGTCGACCAGAAATTCTTTAAGATTGCTTAGAATCATATTTTTCGGATCCGTGTAAATTCAGAAATGAAGCGTTTTAAGGAAATAGCAGCAATCGCGAATTTGTATAACAAATATTACTCGTTTTATGGGGGACTGACATTTCTAATATGGGTAAATAAAAAATTGAACGTACACTTATTTTAAATAAGGTTACACTCGAAAATACATCTATCGTAGCCCGCAGTGGTTCATGGGTAATGAATAAATGGGTAAATCCTTGTATCTGAACGCCTTGTGAGTGTTAAAAGATGCATAAATTTGAAAACTTCGAAAACCTGGATTTGCTTTTTTTGATTTTTCTAAGAGTATAACCTTATTTTATTAATAATACATCTGATGGTAAGCTTACAGAGCGTGTAAAAAGTAGATTTTAAAGCTTATTTTCTTTCCTTTTTATTTAAGACGATAAAATAAAGATTTATTTGTAATTTATAAAATAAAAATATTTTTCATGAACATGTGTGTTGCAAGAGCCACAAATAATCGATAAACATTAACGCACGATAACGAGGCTAAAAAAGGCGGGAAAACGTGCAAGCGCACTGGGGCGGCTGAGAACGATAACGAGAATAAAAAAGGCGGGAAAACGAGCGGGCGCACCAGTCTCGTACCCAGACGACGCGCGTTACATTTTAGGGAGGTTGAAAAAGCGCACGGTGCATGACGGTCAGGATGCAGTCGGAATTCGCTTTTTTTTTTTCCGTCTCCGCTTCAGGGTTTCTGTGGATGTGCCGGCAACAGCAAATAACGACTGGGTACGAGTCTGCGGGCACACTCTGGCGGCGGGAAAGCGTAGGCGTCGCGAAAAGCAAATGTGCGAGAACAGAATTAGAAAATTACAGTTTCCGGAAACCTCCACGTCTCAAATCGATAAAACAAATCGAAAAATACTTGGCTGGTTTGTGTATTTATTTGGTGATTTCGAGCTCTTGAATTAAAGCACTTGGGATATTTAACAATTATTCGCCAAAGGCGAAGTGAATAGCGGTGGATAGTCCCCGAGACACAAATTATTACAAATTATTAAATCACTGATGACATAACAACGCATGCATTTGAGAATTTGAATCCAAAGGCTTAAATAACTTCAACTTTTCCTTTCTATCGTACGTGGCCCAGGGGGACTGAGACCCCGTTCACTTCGGAGTCATTCGGGATTCGGAAAATTCAATATTGTAGCCACTTCAACCACAGTTTTACCATTCTTTCGACATCGAGGGCTGTGATTGGTTGTATTACACTACATAATGAAGCAATTAAATGCATAGTTTTTCTACCAAACTCACCACAAGCTCTGTCAAATAGTTTTCCTATGGGCTTTTCTTTCGGGATAGAAAACAATGGATTTCTTAGGAAGGACTGTGAAAAGATTTTAAAGTGATGAAAAACATGCCCCGGAAATGACAAGTTATTGTCAAGCAGGATAAGAAGAGTTAGTACATACGTAAGGCCATCTTTTGAGTTTATTTGTGGGTAACTAAGAACTAGAATAAAATCTTGCATTTCATGCTTTAGAGTACATATTTTTGAATTATATTAACTTATACTTGTTTTAGTGCATCTAATTGCTTTATAAAAGGTCATAGAAATAGTCTAGCCCTTGGCCTATCTCCCAGATTGCTATACTAACCCCTAAGTCCCTCGCCAGATCTAACCTTGCTTGGATGGACTGCAAGAAAACAAATAGCAACTACATAAGTTTGTATGATTTGAACCTCTATATAACGACCACCCACGGAACCAATAGGCCTTTTTACATTAGCTTATTTATTTTGTATTTATTTATTTACTTACTTACTTACTTACTTACTTACTTACTTACTTACTTACTTACGTACGTACTTATTTATTTATTTATTTACAAACTTATACCGTTAAAAAAGACTAAATCGTACTAACTAAATATTGAGAGCTTGGCTCCACATTAAGTGCACCCTTTCGACTAAGAATAAGCTAAGAATATATGTATAGTTAATAACTAATCTTAATCTAAAACTATTTAACTGAATTATGATGTGAGCAAATATATAAAATAAGGATATTGATAGGTAAAATATACAATGTACAATATATGATTTGTAACAGTAACATTAGTAGCAGCAGTTACGAGCAGAAGAAACAGTTAGGTTGCGGAAAGAGGAGCACTTGGGGCAAATAGATTTCCAGGTGTCGTAGCTGTTAGTAAACGCAAATAAGTAGTGGCGAGTTAAACAGGATTTAAACTGTTTAAGTGAGCTAGCAGAGCAAGTAGACGTAGATAGATTATTCTACAGTTTAAAGGTACGATTAAAGTAGCTTGATTGAAAACGTTTAGTGCGACATTTAGGAACAGAGAGGTCGAGTGCAGAGCTGTGGCGGGTTAGTCTAGTTGATTATGTTAGATTTGACAAACGATTCTATGTTAAAATTGTAAAGACCTTCGCGGTATTTGTAATAAAAGAAGATGTCCTTCATCTCATGCCAGTAGGATAGTGGTAGCAGGTTCAGTTTACTTAGCCGTTCCTTGTATGGGATAGAGTCCTGTATACTGGTATTTAAAATAAATCTAGTTGCGCTTCTTTGTACCCTTTCAGTAAATTTAATGCTCTCTATAGCCTGAGGTGCCCAAATTTCGCTAGCATAACCTACATGTGGCCGTACAAACATGAGGTAGAGAGTGCGTTTGTGGTTCTCGCTAAATGTATCTAAACAATGGCGGCGTATAGGAATCCTAGTGTTCTAAAACCCTTTGCTGTGACTTTGCGAATGTGGGATTCCCACTTGAAGTCACTAGTAACAGTTATACCAAGATCCTTAACCTTTTTTACATGTTTTAGGGAGTTTGTATTCAGTTTTATTGGAAGACAACAGGAGCATGCTTGCGAATTATAGTGAAGATCTCGCACTTATCTGCGTTGAACTAGTTATGGGAACCAGAGACCGAGAGGAGAGCGAAGAGATTGGATGCTTACGCACTTGTAAAAGTTGTATCAGGAAGGAAGAGCAAGCACAGAGGGAATGGAAACATTTTTCGTCCCTTCTCCTTCTCTACTTGCGTCCTACACTCCGTCGCAGAGCTTTTAGTGTCGGTCGTTTCCTTTGATGTTGGAGCAAAGAAAACGAGCGACACAGAAAGCTCTGCGCAGGAGTACTTCATATAGACGGTTTCCCCACATCTAGAGTAAATCTTGAAATCGGATCTTATAAGGTATTCCGCTACATCTAGAATTTGACAAAATTCTAGTACTTTATAATGATTATGATGAATAAGTTACCTTGAGAGTTGGATACCACACCATGTGATCACCTCCAGCGGATCTGTAATAAAGGAACACAAACAATAAATTATCCTGTTGGAAATTCCTTGGCGTTTGAACCCCCCACCCCCAGCCGAAATTTCCAATCCCCTCAAAAGGGGGGAAGGGGGTATGGATATTTTCTGGAACTACACATTTCATTATCGACTCTGGTAGACGTCAATCATCACGTATCCGTGTGCAAAAACTAAGCACCTTATTGGTGGAACATGTCCCCCAACCCCATAAGTCCCTCATGAATTAGAATCTCTTTTCTTTTTGGGTGCATTCCCCTTATTGCCCCCTGTTAGTGTGTTTTTATAACTAAACACCCAGAGAATAAAGGAGTTAGAGTCCCAGTATTTCCTTCTTGGGTTAATTTATAAAGTCGCCTTCTAAGATGCGAATTTGTTTCTATGGGAGTCAGAACTCCTAATGTAACAATTTCTTTTACTTTCCTCAGCATTATAGGGTCAATACCCCCCTTCAGTCAAAAGCTTTTTCTGCCACTGATATTAGTCGAAAGTGCTATGGAAAAGCATTTAGACACTTTCCAGTTTGGTAGGCAGTGTTAACAAGGAGTTACATCTAAAAAAATCTCTTAATTTTTTAAATTGATCCTACTCAAAGTCTGTGGCAGTAAAAATAAACAGTAAATTTTGTTGACATTCAGCTCTTTGAGTGATGTCTCCATACTCACGAGAATTTCATGAGGTGTTCTGCGGAGGTTTTTTCCCAGGTCAACTTTCCATCCTTATTCTTTTCAAGCAACTCAAGGTATCTAGAAAGAGTGACATACATGTGTGAGGCGTTTTGAGGCAGCTTTGTTAACCATACAATAACCATGCCATAATTAAATATAAGAAACATCAGATACATCTTCTTTTAAAAAAGGTCATGTATTTTACTAAAACTTAAAGCGACATTGCCACCAGTTTACTTGCGGAGCTCTGACGGAAAGAGACAAGAGACAAAAGAATCTATGAGAATCCAGGCTATTTATCCGCTCCAAATCATTAAAGACACATCATCAAAGAAACTTCCAATAGACACAATGCTTTACAATTTTGAAAAATGTTTTGAGTTATCTGTTACGTTACGTAATCGAACGGAAGCAAACTGGTGACAATGAGGCTCAATATAAAAGTGATGATTGCTTGTATATCATGGATGTTTTAATAATACATAGTAAAAAGAATAAATAATTTACCTTTCATATGTGATGGCTATCCACACATGCAAAGAGAAAAAAAAAAGATGTTTAAGAGGCAGATCAGGCCCGTACCCAGGATTTTATTTGAGGGGGGGGGGGGGGGGAGGGTGCGGAATCCGATAAAATGGACCTAATTTTTCCGGGGGGGGGGGGGGGGGGGAAAGGGGTCATTTCTCAGATAAAATTCTGACCACCCCAGAAAGAACAAAGAGGGATTTTTTTATGCCTTTGCAGCATCTCCACCGGACGTTTATGTTGTCGGATTTGGCTACATACCAGAGTGATCTAGTTTATGCTTTATAGTTTTGTCTACAAAAAGCATGTCTATTCAGGACCGAAAGTGGACCTTTGGCCATTGTGGGAGGGGGGGGGGGGGGGGGAAGTGAGTTTGCAACCCCTGCACCCCCCTTGGGTACGGGCCTGTCACATGAACATAGAAGCTAAACTCTGATAAATCAACGACATTTGATATGTCAGACAATACAGTAAAATTTTGTTATGTTACCTCAAAGAAAACGGATAGAAAGAGAAAAAAAACGAATTTCTGGTTTGGGTACTCTAGGCTGTATATGTTGTATACAGACGTGGAAATTGTAACAAGGCCCTATATCTCTATCTCGATCATGAAAAATCAATGTAAAGGGGGTACTTAAGGGGTTAGGTAACTGGTGACCACACCCACCTCCCGAGCCTGTTACAGAGTAGTCAAACCCATAGAAGTTCAATCCCATCATGATTTTGGAGCGCTGTTTGCCAGCCTCTGGACTTAGGGCCAGCACACAGTCATTAACCCAGGCTATGGGTGCATTAGGCCCAGGCCTCCCAGGCGAAGAGTAGTCGTACGTCATCAGACTAAAGCCATCGAGGACTGGGAACAATAGCTCGAAGTCGTTTTTGTCGAATGTGCCTCTTTTATTGCTAGAGAAGGGTAAGGCATTGACTAAGGCATTGACATAAGGCATTGACATTACATAACATTGACAATAAAACTCATACAATAAGGTATTGATATAGAATAAGGCATTGCCAATAAGACTTAACAGGTAAGGGATATTCCATCTCATGTGTGATATTTCTTAAGGAGATCCATACTGATGTTTGAAATTCCAGAGGAGGGTGCCTCTCTGTGACCATTTTCAGGAAGGTTAAAACCGTTTTTTTTTCTCATACAATCATTGCATTTTGGCTACCTTCAGTGTTTAGATATCCCTTAAGGAAAGAGCTCAGGAAGAATTTCATATGTTGGGGGAAGGGCGAACATAGCCTGACATACAAAAGTTTATTCTCAATTAAGATAGCTATGTTCTAGTTATTCTTTGTACGTCTCATACCCTGCATGGATAGGCGGTGGAATGACCAAGATAAGCTTCATCTTCGCTTTGTGAAGGGCGTCGGCCAACTTGCTCACCAACAAGTACAGACCCCTAAAACCATGATCAATTACGAAATAAATAGAATCAGAGGGGGCATTTTGTAGCCAGTTATGAATACAGAACAGTAACTCACTCTTTAGTGTCACCAGAATACTGACTCCACACCTCTAAAACAACTCCATCAAAGCCATGATTCTAGAAGGAAAACAAACACAACTCAAGCTAGTGCTCATGGTGCGTGCCACACTTGTATAGCCATAGTTTGAGGAGGGTAGGGGACACAGTTGTAGTTAAAAAAGAAGGTGACCACCTACATTACCTGCCAATAAGAGGTGACCACCTACATAACCTGGCAATAAGGGGTGACCAACTACATTACCTGGCAATAAGAGGTGACCACCTACATAACCTGGCAATAAGAGGTGACCACCTACATTACCTGGCAATAAGAGGTGACCACCTACATAACCTGGCAATAAAAGGTGACCACCTACATAACCTGGCATTAAGAGGTGACCATCTACATTACCTGGCAATAAGAAGTGACCACCTACATTACCTGGCAATAAGAGGTGACCACCTACATTACCTGGAAATAAGAGGTGACCAGCTACATAACCTGGCAATAAGGGGTGACCACCTACATAACCTGGCAATAAGGGGTGACCACCTACATTACCTGGCAATAAGAGGTGACCACTCACATTAACTGGCAATAAGAGGTGACCACCTACATTACCTGGAAATAGAAGGTGACCACCTACATTACCTGGCAATAGGAGGTGACCACCTACATTACCTGGCAATAAGAGGTGACCACTAACATTATCTGGTAATAAGAGGTGACCACTAACATTACCTGGCAATAAGGGGTGACCACCTACATTACCTGGCAATAAGAGGTGACCACCTACATTACCTGGAAATAAGAGGTGACCAGCTACATAACCTGGCAATAAGGGGTGACCACCTACATAACCTGGCAATAAGGGGTGACCACCTACATTACCTGGCAATAAGAGGTGACCACTCACATAAACTGGCAATAAGAGGTGACCACCTACATTACCTGGAAATAGGAGGTGACCACCTACATTACCTGGCAATAGGAGGTGACCACCTACATTACCTGGCAATAAGAGGTGACCACTAACATTACCTGGCAATAAGAGGTGACCACTAATATTACCTGGCAATAAGAGGTGACCACCTACATTACCTGGAAATAAGAGGTGACCACCTACATTACCTGGCAATAAAAGGTGACCACCTACATTACCTGGCAATAAGAGGTGACCACCTGCATTACCTGGCAATAAGAGGTGACCACCTAAATTACCTGGCAATAAGAGGTGACTATCTACATTACCTGGCAATAAGAGGTGACCACTCACATTCCCTGGCAATTAGAGGTGACCACCTACATTACCTGAAAATAACAGGTGACCACTAACATTATCTGGCAATAAGAGGTGACCACCTAACATTACCTGGCAATAAGAGGTGGCCACTCACATTACCTGGAAATAAGAGGTGACCACCTAATATTACCTATCAATAAGAAGTGACCACACAACATTACCTGGCAATAAGAGGTGACCACTAACATTACCTGGCAATAAGAGGTGACCACCTACATTACCTGGCAATAAGAGGTGACCACCTGCATTACCTGGCAATAAGAGGTGACCACCTACATTACCTGGCAATAAGAGGTGACTATCTACATTACCTGGCAATAAGAGGTGACCACTCACATTACCTGGCAATTAGAGGTGACCACCTACATTACCTGGCAATAACAGGTGACCACTAACATTACCTGGCAATAAGATGTGACCACCTAACATTACCTGGCAGTAAGAGGTGACCACTCACATTACCTGGAAATAAGAGGTGACCACCTAATATTACCTATCAATAAGAGGTGACCACACAACATTACCTGGCAATAAGAGGTGGCCACTAACATTACCTGGCAATAAGAGGTGACCACTAACATTACCTGGCAATAAGAGGTGACCACTTACATTACCTGGCAATAAGAGGTGACCACTGACATTACCTGCCAATAAGAGATGACCACTGATATTACCTGGCAATAAGAGGTGACCACTAACATTATCTGACAATAAGAGGTGGACACCTACATTACCTGACAAAAAGAGGTGACAACATCTACTAAAGATGTCAGTGCAGGCTCACTTGAGAGCACAATATGGAAGTCATTATATGTCCACTGATCAAACAGAACTCTAGGCACTGTAAAAAAAATGTGATTATTTTCATTTCCAAGGAACAAATCAGTGTTTTGCTGTTTGATTGTTTAAGACTAGTACTCACAAATTTTGGCCTTGTCATTTGATTTTTTGACATCTTCAAGCCACCCTGAAGAAATAAGCAGTTATGGTCAGAATGTAAGTGTTTGTATTGTAGAAGTAGACAATAATTTGGAATTAACTGTACCTTTATCAATATCATGGCTTCCTTCTATCGATATTGAACCAGACTTTCTAAAGCAACAATAATAACAATTGATCAAACATGGTGATCATGACAGGAAAGAGCAAAAAACAAATATCATCATTGTCATCATTATCTTTCGTCAGCATCAAAACATCATTCCCATGATTGGTAATCGCACCAGTTTACTTCTATTTGATTACAAAAGAATCTCCAAGCACCTTAGCAACTTAAAGCCAAGGATGACAGAGAATTTGTCCCCTTTAACCAGATATACCAGCTCTGCATGCTCTTTGGGTAATCATAAAGTCATCAGGAACGGCAAAATGGAGGAAACACACCAAAAAATTTGTGATTTTCTGCAGGCGGTTTATGATTTTAAAGTCCATACAACCTTTCAGAGTTGAAAGACTTTGTCAATTCTTTATATTTTCATCTTCCAAATGGTATGTGTGCCGTATGGACCCTTAAAAACACGCGTTTGCGTGAATAACTCAAATCTGTAATATTGAGGTATTTTGGTCAGCCTTCGGTAAAAAAGCCGTGAACTGAAAGGCCCGGGTCCAGTCGTTTGTGACTTAGATCGAGATGTCAACCAAATAACAAGAGAAAACATATGCGCGCGCTAAACCGGTTCCCGTCTTCATGTCTTCTTAGTTATTGCTGAAGAACGTTGTGTGGTTACAACTTTTACCGTCATCTTTATATCTCAACCAGGTAGTCAAATGATTATTTAACTTCAGCAAACAAATCTGCATAATTTAGCAGATATTTTTTAGTCTTTGAATTGTTTTTGCATTGTGCGCGTGCTGCATCCACAATCAAGAATGACGACATTCTTATGAGCGCGCGCTGTTTTTGAAACCTACAACAAAACAATATTTTCTTTTTTCGCATACAATTCTTGACTTAAAATTATTCTTCGCTTCATTGTGGGTAGCATTGCAATAGAAAACACTTCGCCAATATTTTGTGGTATTGCCGTCTCTGAATTTTGACGGATTTAAGGAAAATACGTTGTTTCAGATTTTCCTGCCAAGACTTGGAATTATTCACTCGATTCAATCTCCTTTCGCATGGCCAGGAAAATTTTCAAAGATCTGTAGAAAATTCATACCAAGTGCAAATTTATACCTTCTTTTTATCTGTAGCCAGACTGGGCAGACATAAGTAAACTTGGCACCAAAAGCCTTAGCAACATCATAACCATGGGAGTTCCACTATTGGTGATAGAAAAATAAAAACAAACAATTGCTAAGGGAAATGTAACAAGATAGGGACGTAAAAAATAACATCAAAAAGTAGAATAATACTTTAGAAAAGTTAAATGCTTACGGGTGTAACATAGGCCAAGACATCACCCTCAAAGTTCTGAAGAGACACATTTTTGTAGTATTTAGAGTGGTGCTTCAGAATATCCCGGATACGGGGAGTCTCTGTAACCAAGCCTCTTGTGATCACATTAGAAACGGCTTGCTGATTCTAAAGGAAAATTGATAATGGTGTTTAGTACTTGTGAAATTTTGTATTCACTATTTTTTTCTTTTTAAGAAACATTAAAGCCCATATCATGCTTTCAATCATAAATCATTTATAGAGTTTTACCATGGATTTTCCAAGTAATATTGATTTAAACATTGAAAAAGGTGTATTAATGGATCTCCTTTGTAACTATGGTAACAAATTATGACTTTTCAATGTACATGTTTGGAGTAGAATATGGTTAAAAAATATGTTTTAATAATGTATTTTAAAAATCTGAAAGCTTGAAATTATAGAAAAAACCTTTCAAAAGAATACAAACAAATCAAGTCAATGTCAAAGGAGTGTATATTGCCTTCTTAAAACGCCTAAGAAGTCATTCTTTGACAAAGAATCCAACACAAGAGCTTTGGGAGAGGGAATTATTTGAAATTCAAATAATATTCATAAAATATTACGTTTCGAATAGTCAATTTGCAAGGAAACCTAACATCCTGAAAGGCAATCTCGTGAGCATTGTTGACAAAATTTAAATTTTTACCGCAAAGCCGGTAATGACTCAAACTTCAATTGCACGAATTGTGCAACAATATTTTTGGTGTAAAGTACTTAATAAAATCAATCATCGGATTTGAAAGAATTCAAAACGTACTAAAGCTGTAGCAACCAAATACAAATAATTAATGTAACAAACAATTTTAATTCAGAGAAAACTTTAGAAAGAAACAATTTGAGTAGAACATCATTAAAGAAAGGAGATTAGCAAGAAAAAAGTGTAAAACTTGCAAAAATTTTCCATCATTTTCTTTGGGAGTTTCCAGAAGCAAGGAATATAATTTATTGAAAGTTTCTTCGAGTAATCAAAACCCTACCTTAAGTTTTTTATTCTTTTTCTGTTTAGCTTTCTTCGAAAGTGTTCCATCCACTTGAACGTTCTCCATACAAACAAACAGAAGCAAAATCAACAAAACGCACTGCAGGAACTGCGCCATCCCGCAAGATCAGAGAAACTAAGAGATTGGATACAATGCGTTGATCGCTTGAAGTTTGGATGGCAGAATAACTTTAAAAATTCCTCCAATTGTAGACTGACAATTCATCAGAGAGCGCAGATGGTCGGACCTGCCGCGCTGTTGTGCGCAGAGAACGCAGAAATGTGGAACGGAGCGCAGCTCTGCAACCGCGCACATGAAATTCTCACAAAGTGCAAAGAAGAAATGTGCCGACAAGCGATATGTTAATCATTCTCTTTGAAATGTCTATTTTGGCGAATAAGCAGAAGTCTCAATCAAATAAAAAGACTCGGTTTATGGAGATTTTTTTTTTTTTTGGAATTGTGGGTCGCCTGTGTTTTGAATGCACAGGAATACCAAACTTTGAGGTATCATGGTTCCCTCCTGAAGACACAAAGCTGGTTCGGGCTACTGACCCGGGGAGGCCGTTCTTTCCATGTAGACCTGATAGGGATGCTCGTCGTATTTTTTAGGGGTCAAAATCGGGCTTCAGGTATTTTTTAAGGGTATCCGAGGAAAAATAGCCTTTTCTCTTAGAATTGGTATTTTTTAAAACTTCTGGGGTATTTTTTAGGGTTACAGTTTTTGGTGTGCCGGTATTTTTAGGGGTATTTTTCGAATTTCCCAACGAGCATCCCTATCACTTTTACCCTGAAGAACCCCCTCCCCCGACTGACCTGAAAATTCAGAACCCCTAGCCCTTGCAGCGTGATTGAATCACTACGAGCTGTAAAAGGAGTGTCATGGTATATTTGATCAGTATACCAACGGAATGCGAATGTGGAAGACTCGTATTCATGCATCGCATACTTGAGCTATTGTTGGTGGGGTGATTTTCCGTTTTGGCGGCCGAAAAACAGAGGGGTGCCGATGGTAGAGAGGAGGGAGGGTGGGTGGGGGGAGATGGGGTGGTCGTGCTACCCGCCCCGGCCCAAGGTAATCGTTTAGTATCTTTTAGATAAAACTGAGATCTAGGTTCAGTTACGCAGTCCCTTCTTACAATCCCACCAAAACCCTCATTCCAGGCCCGTACCCAGGAGGGATGCGAACTCCCTGCACCCCCCCAACCCCACCCTGGAAAAATAAGGTCCACTTTCTCGGATTTCGCGACCCCCCCCCCCCCCCCCCCCAAGAAAAATACTGGGTAAGGGCCTGCATCCATAACCTCCCGCTCAATCCCAGTCTCTCCAAACCCTCGTCCAAGAACACACCATCAAGTACGAGTTCATAAAATGAACATTTATTATCTTAATACATATTTGATATTTGTTTTAATTTTTAATTTTCTTTTATGATTTTAAAACGTTACAAAGTACCATACTGGCTTGTATAAAGTAAGCGAAGAAATACTCGCTTTGAATTTTACAATACGGTATATGTTATGTAGAAATGGCAATCGGCACAACAACGACACAACAACTTTGACTGCTGTCATGGTAAACAGACACCCGTCCTCCCCTTAAATTCCTGAAAACGGGACCAAAAATAATATGCGACATGGACTAAGAAATCACGTGGAATTTTTAGTGTCAAACACACAGTCCAAAATAAACACAGAAAGACTGCGGCCGTCATGCCTGAGAGCTATAAGATACATTCTAGTGAAATCTCATTTGCTAATTCGATTGGTCAAACATCGCACCCTTTAGCCTCCTCCGCCAGGCATCTCAAAGAGCAGAAAAAGGAAAAAAAAGGGATTGGGTTTCCTGTGGCTAAAACCGGAAGTGACAAACCAAAAGCGATTAGTCTCCCTCCTCCGCAATTTCGCCACAGGTAACCCTCTCTTTTCGTCCTTTTCATTATGAGTTGCGCTACGCTCCCTTGTGTTATTCATATGAAAGATGATCGGACTCTGCTGACGTGCTGCCTGTGGTAAAGGGACTGTGTCCGGCGATGATTGGTCGCCATCAGTCTGACCTCGTCAGCTGTCAGACGCAGGCTGGTGACGTCACGACTGGGCGCGGCGCGCGACCCCCGAGGTATGCTGG
This sequence comes from Nematostella vectensis, assembly GCF_932526225.1. Lineage (NCBI taxonomy): Eukaryota > Metazoa > Cnidaria > Anthozoa > Actiniaria > Edwardsiidae > Nematostella > Nematostella vectensis. The sequence continues at coordinate 6,982,890 of NC_064044.1, forward strand.
GTAATCTAGAGACGCTATGAGAAATGAACAATGAGGCGTGTTCCTAAACATCGAGTAATGACCCCAAGGCCATAGTTAGGGAGAGATGTCAGAGCTGCAGCTAGGGGATGCAGGGGGGGGGGGCATGGTCCTAGCTAAGGGATGGGAGGGGTAAGGTAAGCCAGGGCCACTGCACTGCAAGGGGGAGGAGGGAGGGTGCCTAGGCGGTAGCTAGGGGGAGGGGGTGGAGGAGCCATGGACATAGCTAAGGAGGATGGTAAGGTAGGCCAGAGACTATGCTCGGGGGAGTGGGGAGGTTTCATGGCAGTAGCTAAGGGGAGGGGGGGGTAAGATAAGCCAGGGCCACTCAGCAAAGGGGAAGAGGGGGGTGCCATGGCAGTAGCTAAGGGGAGGGGGGGGGGTAAGATAAGCCAGGGCCACCCAGCAAAGGGGTAGAGGGGGGTGCCATGGCGGTAGCTAAGGGGAGGGGTGGGGTGCTATGGCCATAGTTAGGGGGAGAGGGGAGGGGGTTCCATGGCCATAGCTAGAGGTACCAGGACCATAGTTTATTATCACAGGAATCAAGTTCCAGGCATCCATTATGTTCGGCCACGATGCAAACCCAATTTACAAAAAAGGCTACATTTTCTATCAATTCATATTCCTGCGTTAAACTGCAAAATTAATTACTACTTAATTAATTACTATTTCTCTATAATAATCTCTAACTAAATATACATTGATTTTAGAATCGATAGCCATTTAATTCAAGAATGTCCTTTCACCTAAAATAATATTTTTAAGACAAAACTCATTTTTAACTACTCTGTATCCATCACCAGAATCTGGTGGCACAAATAAGTCAGTGTAACACTGGAGAAGAAAAAGATTTTACACAATCTAGAATAACATAAAATTTAGTATGTTTTTAGGTATAAGAGCATTCAATAATATCTGTGTTATTTGTGCTAACGCTGCAATTTTGTTTGTTTTCATATATATGATACTGTACAATGACCAGATTAACGGGACTGTCTGACATGAAAAAAAGCAAGAACTGAGAAAACAAAACCCGGACGTTTCAGTCTGACCTCCGTTAGATGTTAAGACGAACTCGCTACGAGTCGACCAAAGCCTCCTATTTTTTTCGGAAAAAAATTGAATCTAAAAAAAAAAATCGTTAAGACGAGCAATGCATTGCGGGTAAATCCAAAAGTTTTTGCTCGCCATCTTCGTCATTTTCAGGAGCTCAATAGGCCATTCCAACTATAGGAGTTGGCTCAATAGGCCATTCCAACTATAGGTTTGCACGCGCATAACCATAGAAACCTACCTCAACTACCAGAATGCAGCGCGCGCTTTTTTAAGCTTACATCAAACGAAGCGCGCGCTGCATGCCGGTAGTTGAGGTAGGTTCCCATGGTGAGTGCGCGCGCATGATTATAGCTGGAATGGCCTATTTTCGTCGACAAAATCAACAGTTAACGACTGGGTGCGCGTTTGAGATAAACACACATGCGAAACAAAAATACTACGCTAACTACGGCGATTTGCACGGTGATTCTCGTCGCGCGATAGCAGCCTTATGATGCTGCAATCGGAGATTTCGTAGGGCTGGAACGTAAAACACATAATGCCATCAAAGACGTGGCTGGTATTTAGTAAAGCAGTGCACGTGTGGGTTTCTGGCCAACAAAAACAAACGAAATGTGAGGGCCGAATTGAATACACGTAAAAGGATGAAAGATCGAGGAAGGTGCAGTCGAAGCGAATGCAAACGGAAATATGATAGAATAGGTAGCTGAAAGACGAAATTAAAGACGGGTATGTCAAAACGTCGTCATATGGACGTAAAGCTAAAGAAAATAAAAAGTTGTTATAAGCAGAACGCAAAAGGTGATGGAAAACGTACGTCGTACAGTGCAGTGGAAAATCAAAGTGATTTAATCTTATGAGCAAAACAAGTCGAAGTAGCATTTGACTTGAGCAATGGCCGAGCGCGAGTAAGCAAGTGAATTACACGTGATAATTATGAGTAAGCATGCGATTTACAAGTGAAAATGATAAATATCCCAGTTTCAATCTACACCTATCGGACTCTCAATACCTCTGGCAAACTTGGTTTTGAAGCAAACATGTGTCGACTCACCTTCCCACAACTTTTTACGACGGGTGCGTGAAACCGAGGTCAGGCGTCAAAATTGTAAACAATCTTTCACGCGCGTCGCAAAGAGTTATGGGAAGATATGAGGTAGGTGAATGAGTATAGACAAAACATATGAATTCTTGCTTGCGTTTACTTCAATCCAAAGCGAGCTCTGCGTTATTGGGAGCATCTGTTTCAAAATCGAATTCAAAGTCAAACTGGTCTATTTTTTTAGTCAGCAAACCGACGCATGCAGGATAAACGTAAAAAGTGCAATTAGTGGGTACCCCACACCTTTTTGCAAAGGGAGGTACGGTAGAATGGGATAATCAATTAATGAGCCGTGCGTTACACGGCCAAAGACTGGGTGCGATGAGGGCAGTACAAGAGAGTGGAATAGGGGGGAAAATAAGGTACAGTCGAGATGTTAGGTGCTTCTCATGACCAGAGAAAAGGTGCATTGAAGTGCGTACTAGAGGAGAGGAGAACGGGGGAGGTGATAAGGAAAGGCTGAGATGAATAGTGTCAAGCACAACTAAGAGAATGGATTGCTAACAAATTGCGATTCTAAATCCGGCTCAAAGGACCACAAAATCATTTCATGGTCCTTCGAGCCGGAATTAAAATAACCACTTGATCTTATTTGTTAGCAATCCATTCCCTTATTTGTGCAAGGCACCCTCGGTTGATCAACGTACTATGTTGTATCTTACCGGTCATCCTGTGGTTTGTCCTGTTCTGCCCGTGCTTCATTCTCTCCTCGTTGCTCAAAGATGCGGATTTGCACCTTAAGTTCTGCGCATGCCTCGCGCTGGTCGTGGAGGTCGTGACAAAGTTTAGTGTTTTTTCTCTGCAAACAAAAAGATCGGGATGTTGGAGTATGTCAATCACGCACTGAATACACCCCATTACCATGACAAAACTGCTGAAAAAGGGGCAATGGCTTGTAGTAGGTATCGATGTATCGGGTATCGACGCCTATAATACCTAAAATACCTAGAAGAATCCTGCCCCCTTCTCGAACAGCTAGTGATCCAACGTCCCAATCTTACTACTTTGACTCTACCTCGAGTTCTTCATTCTGTTTTACAAGGTCTTTGTAGATATTATCCAATTCTACTTCGTCAACCTCCTGCAAAACACAAATGGGGACTTTGCATTGGCGCCAAAACATAAAAAAGCTTTTGAGAACTGAGGCAACACGCGGTGATGACGTCATGAGCACGCATGCGTACCGTGTCGCTCCCTGAAGATTCTGAGCCTCGTTCGTTGTCGGAGAAAACCGGATCTGCGTCTTTGTCTGCAAGAACTAGGGATATCTCCTCCTGTAGAACGATGCAAAGATGACGGTTACTGCATTCTTTGGTAGTCTGCGTACTCCAGGGATTTCCAACACCTAGACCGCCTTTTGGCTATACTGATCGCGCCATTTCACCGAAAGGAGCTAACCATTTAAAGAACACAAAATGCATCATTGGGAACCCCAAAAGACGTCTCTCCCTCCTGTCTCTTCACTCCCGCCCCCTTCCCCCTCCACCGCCTCGTTCTTGCGCCTCGTTACGCTGACCTCCACGCCCTGTGTTCAAGAGAATGCACAAAATGCAATTCAATTAAGAATTCAAAGTCTGAATGACGGAAGTCAGAATGCGGTTTAGCAGTTGGGAATCGTTTTATGGGAGTTCGCAGATTATTGAAAACCGCAATGAGCTGATAAATGAATTAATTGCCTTCTATATACAAGCTCCTTCCACTGCCCGGTCCATTTATACATTAGATGAACATAGTAATAACAGCTTACGGTCAATCGCTCAATTTCGCTTCTCTCGGCCTGTAACTGTTTACGAAGTTCGGCACCAGTAGCAGTCAGCTCCTTTAAAATAAGAAAAAATATTAGGAAATCAAGGCCATTTCATTTGGAAAGCAGACTTGAAGGTTCGAAAAAATGTGTTTTTGAAAGCTTGGTATTTTTGCTAAGATGACAACATACCCCAATTGTAGCTCTTACCTCTTGCTCAATCAATAACTCGGCTTCAGAGGCTTCTAGGAGTTTGATGAGCTCTGGTCAAGAAGGATAAAACAAGATTTTCATACTAAAAGAATTTTTCTCCCTAATCCTATCCCTTCCCTTACCCCTATTTCACTTAAAAGAACTAAGGGATTCTTATCTATTTTCCTGTCTCTCTCGTTTCTCCTGTGGTACTATAAAAACCTTGATGCTCACTTTAATGTTTTATTTTTTTTCTGTGCTTGCATTGTTGATCTAGAAGTGTATGTGTTCCAAGCTATCGAGCACCGCACTGTGTAACAGGCCCATGTTACAAAAGAAAGGCTGATCAGACGCCCCAGACGAAAATGCTTCTTTAAGAACCACTCTCACAGCCTTGAAACTCACTGAGCCTCTAAGGATTGTTTTTATTTTTAAGAACACGTTGACGGCTTCGTGCCAGAACCAGTCTCACATCCAATGCCTTTATCCCTCTAGTGCATGCGCAGTCTTAAAATGGTGGTTTCAAAGTAGGGCCTTGTGGGCGCTCTCATATTCGCTATTGATACCAACCGTTATTTTTTAACTGAGAAATCACTTTTTACCAGGAGAAACCTCTAAATACTGCAAGACTCTTTTTATTGGGTATGCCTTGACACGAAAGCCATTCCACAGTAAAGCAATTTCTCATTGCTAGCCAATGAGAAATTGCCCACAACACTAGCCCTGAAAATGTAGAAACGACAGACAAATGAGACATACGAACTACATTTCTAGATAAACAATACTGCAAAGCTCGGGAAGCTAAGGTAAGGTAAGAACCCTGCAATTGTACAGTATTCATGCCAGGCAAATCTTAATGACGTGAGATGTTACCGTCATGTTCCTCTGCTTCTGATTTTGCAGACTTCCTCTGTTCCTCAGCAAGCTTTGATTCTGATGATCTCCTTGCGACTCTCAGCTGTCAATCAAATAATTTAGCCATTTTACATTACTTCTTTGACTTTGCCTGTCGTGAACAATATTCCGAAATGACGGCGGCATTACCACACTACACATCAGCCAAATGCAGCAAATCATTTTTGTAAAAGCTCGTTTCAGTTCCGAGCTTCCAGTAAGCGCCTGCTTCAAATTTGCGCCATCCACAAAATAGTGCAAAATAAGATCTCTCCTAATAAGCGTCCCGCACACCACAAAGATGTGGAACGTACCTTTCTTTTTAGTTGTGTGACTTTTCTTTGGACTTCCCACAAAAGCTCATCTTGTCCTTCAGACTAGGGAGAGAATAAGGGAATAGAGGGGCACAATATTTAATTGTGTTACTGAAATGTTTAATGGAGAGTAAAAACAATTTATCTGATCCGTGAGGAATTTGAACTCTTGCCCTACAATGAACTTTTTTTGGTTTAAGACAATTTTAATTGTAAGTTAAAACTTACATTGTCATCTTTCGAGGCGTTGAGTTCCTTGTGGAGATTGGCCAGGATTGCCTCTTGTTTGGCCAATGCAGTCGCAATTGCACTGGAAAACAGGAGACCAAAAGTAAGTTTTTCTGTTGAGCAACATGCGACTACTCCTGCTCCTTTCTTTAAAACTCTCATGGTTAAATTAAGAAAATGTGAGAAAATATGACAGAGAGTGTAACAGATCAAAACAAAACCCTCTACGAAATGACAAAAAATTTTTTTTTCACAATATAGATTATAAACATAGGAACTAAATTAGAAGGCCTACTTGATTTCAAGGTTTGAGTAAAACACACAGCCTGTGCCTTAACCTGAAAAAATCTTTTCAATCCATTCCCATTCACTTTATATGAAATGAACTTAGCACAAAATAATATTGTTTCTGACATATCAAACGTATTTTGGATGGCTATTTTAGTTATCCTGCATAATTTCAACTGTTCTCAAGCTTTCCATAAAGATGCTAAAATCCCTCTTCAGCATGTAATAATAATCAATTCAAAACTCACTCTGGGCTACTTGGCAAGTCTGCTTCATCCTCCTCCAGTCTAAATGTCAGGGGGCCGTTATATCTGTACATTGATAAAAATTGTTTTACCATGCATGCTTATCTAACTCGTGTCACCGATCGCCATGTGTCATGCAAACCACATGACATAATATCTGCCAAGTCTATGTCTGATTGCTCTGGTCAAACTAAATATACCTAGCCATTTTATAGTCGTTAGAATACAGAATTTGAAAAGCCACAACTTTTTTAATATTTGCTGCATTTTTTCAACAAAGATAGAAATTGTGGCTTTTATGACCACACCCTACACTTCTAGGACAACATCAACCTAGTTTTTAACCCCCTTTTTTAACAATATCTTAGAATCTTCCAATTGGACACAAAAAAAAGGTTGAGAAATGTTTAGAGACTACACCCTTCCATTTGCCTAATCTTATTATAACCTATATTTCTGTTACTTACGAGGTAAGTTGTGTATTTGGGAAAAGCTCTGCCAAGTTTGAGAGGAAAATAAAGAGCACGCCGTGACTGATACTCATTGTTGGATTTAGGACTATGCTGATGTTTTGAAGGCTCATTTTATTTTCTGAGGCCTGAAAAAGGAAATTGTTACAACAATTACCACTTGCAAAACTTAGCAATACTGTCGATCAGGCAGAAGATTGGATTTTAGCTTCATCACTCATAGAATATTACACCAATACCATATCTTGGTGTGAGAGAAGAGGAACTAATAAAACATTTGCCTACAACATATTGGGTTGGGCGAGAAGGGGAAGGGGGACTGGATCCTAGCCCCTATGCAGGAATGGCTCAGAATTTATCAGGGGAGGTCCAAAGTTTCCCTCAGTCTAAGGGGTGTGAACACACCTATCAATGACGTGCCCAGATGCACCATAGTCAAGGTTTATATTGTTCTATTGGATGAATAAGGGCCACACTCATTTAGGTCTATTAAAAATATGGTTAATAACAGCATTCTGTTTGCAGAATAATGGGTGTTACCCCTTATGTCTATGGGGGAATGACTACACCTTATCAATAACATGTCCCATGTGTGCCATTGTCCAGGCTGGTAACATTCTATGGATTAATATGGGGTGTACCCCCTTCCAGCTATGGGATATGACCACACCTTATCAATAACATGTACCATGTGTGCCATTGTCCAGGCTGGTAACATTCTATGGATTAATATGGGGTGAACCCCCTTCCAGCTATGGGATATGACCACACCTTATCAGTAACATGGCCCATGTGTGCCATGGTTCTGGTTAATAATAGCATTTTGTTGGGTGAATAAGGGCATACCCCCTTCTATCTATGAGGCATGACAACACCTTATCAATAACATGGCCCATGTGCACCATTGTCCAGGCTAGTAGAGTTCTATTGGGAGAGGGGAGCTCTGCAAGGAGTTGCTTGGTCTTCTCTAGCTGTTCCTTTTTGTCCTGTATTCCTGTAGATAGAAAAAGCATTTCTAGTACTGTAAAGAACATTTCTAACACACAACATTTATCATCCTAATCCAAGAATTAGTTGGAAATATTTAAAAAATTGAGGGCCAATTTCTAACTTACTCTTCGATATTTCCAAGGAATTGATTTGGTGGTCTGCTTGTCATATAAGACATCGAGTGGGAGTGGTTTGCAGCTACAGTTTTTTAGATTTATACCAAACCCCCTGAACTATGATTTCATTTACAAGTGAATCGCACCTGTGCTGATAAATAATATCTTGTATTCATTTCAGAATCTGCAAACTAGAGGCATCAGAGGCATTGGCGGTTAAATGGGCCACAGATCAGATTGATTGTACGCTTTAAAGGGGCAACTAAACAGGTTTCAATTTGAACAAATTTGTGAAAGCAATCACCCGAGTTAATATTCAAAAATGACATAAAATACACAATATCTTACCAATAAGCTCATTAAAGCGAGGAGCTAGCATCATAGTAAGGACACTCTCAGGTAATTCTCTGAGATATTGCTTGACGATACTGGCTACAACCTCAGGCTCGTATTCCTTCAAGTCCACTTGCTTTCCTAGAAAGTAAAGCATTCGGGAACCCAACAACAAATCACTTGAGTAATAGTACTAGTAGAAATAGGAATAGACAATAAACATAAACTCCTCACCCTGGTCATAGAGTTCTTTCAAAGCGTCAACCTTAGACTTGACCCCAGACACTCTGTAAATCCCTTCAACATTAAGCCCTGTGTATCAAAAACAATTCAAATGAATCAATTAGTTTAGACCAAATTTCATGAGCCCAAATTGTGTCACAAGAGTTTGCAAGCACTACAAATTCTATGTAAATGAGATGTTTATTCATTTTTGAACATAATGTATCTGCTTGAATTACTCTTTATATCAATTTATCATGTTTCATCAAAAAAGGTTTTGTGCATGTACAAAAAGTTACGTTTTTTTAGAATTGTAATTGTGTCTGTACTCAAAATATATGCTAAAATATTAATATTATATTAAAAATATAAGTACTGACTTGCAAGATAGATCCAGGGCCTTAAAATCTTTACTCATAATTATCAAATTTAAATTAATATGTTATATTATTCTTGCTCTCCCCTTACCATTTTCTTCCACATACATGATTCCCTCACGGAAGAGGCGGGGCAATTCCACACCATCTGGCAAGATACTTTGCTTTACAGCTTTCTCTAGGGGTATTCCAAATATAGGCTTTTCTATAAAGAAATCAGAACGTCAGTAGAAGTTATCAGAACGTCATTAGAAGTTCAGAGAAATTCAAAGAAAATGACAGTACAAAAATACATATTTATGAGTCCTTTGTTGTGTGTGTTTTTGGTAAATAATTATAATTACATTTGTAACCTGTATTATCTAATGTGTTAGAAACAAACAGGAAGAAAGCTCTATAAAAATGATTTTGTTATTCTTATACATAATAAAACAAATAAGAAGAGGTTTGGTTGTTGTTGTTTTTTTTAGGGAAAATCACCAAATTACCTGCAAAGAACTTGTACAAATAATAAATTAGTCACTATAACCAATAATAAAGACTTCATAAGACGAAAAGCCCAAATTAATTATTTCTAAGATCTTTGCCTCAATTTTGTTTTAAATTTAACAAGACAAGTACTCTTTGTCAAAGAACAAAATGTATTGTGACAAACACTTTCAATTTCCTGTCACTCAGCATTAATTTGAGAAAAGAATAGAATTATGTGAAATTTTAATGCATTTGCACAACATTATCTGTTATAATGTATATCAAAAGTTCAAAGTTGCAGTACAACTCACAGATAAGTTAATTACAGTTAGCATGAGGAAAAAATAATTTTAAGGATATTTTTTATAGTTTCTTGAACAGAACAAAATATTCTGGAGCTTAGAATCGCTTCTAAACTTGCTCTAAATTACCCATGGAGATAGTTCTCAGGAGTTCTAATGAAACATAACTATGGGTTGGGCTTCCTATCACCTGTTGGATTCATATGAATAAAAATAAAGGTGACTTCATTTATTAGAGAGAATCTCACATATTAAATGCAGTGAGGATGACCTGTAAATACTGCAAATAAGGCACTAAAGTACAAATGAAGTGGGTAAAATAAGAATGGTCAAGAGATCATATGCTTCTGTCAAAGTTTGACACTGAAATATTTGATCTTCAATAGTAGTTACAAACAAGTACTTCAAAAGGTACACTCACTTGGCGGCGGCGAAGAAGGGGTTTCAGATTTCTTCTTCTTTTTATCCTTTTCCTTTTCTTTCTCTTTCTCTTTTTTCTTTTGGTGTTTCTTAGCCTTGATTCTTGGTAGCGCCAACGTTCTGGATTTTTCCCGCTTTACCTTTTTTCCCTTGGGACTACAACAAAGACATAGAAGTTTGAACAAAGAACAAAGCATGAGGATTTCTTAGCAACTAAAATCACGGAACCTAACAATTAGAAACTCTCCAAATTCAACACGTTTAACTACCTGTGCTCGGAAGAACCGTGTAACAAGAAATCTAACTTTGCAAAAGAGAAACATTGAATTTGAGGATGAAGTTTTGCCGACTCCATGTTTAAACCATGTGCTTCAAGGGGGATCGCATCAATGAGTGTGTAGTGAATGAATTGCTTTGTCTTACGACGTAACTTAGAGGGTATAGGCAGCTGGGATACCGAAGATATTGAATTCATTTCCACTAAACGCGAGCAGCTGATTGCAAACGAGTGCAAGGCACTTTTATTGTGTCGTTACATTCACCAACAAAGGAGGGCGTTAAAGGAGGAAATCTCACCGTATTTCTTCAAGCTCCTCGTCTGATTCATCGCTAGCATCCGAGTGAAAGGCTTTGTACCTCTGCCCTTTCTCTTTTTCCTTGTCTTTTTTCTTCTCTCTGCGATCTTCATCTTCGCGCTCCGACATTTTAGTTGACAAAACAACCTCTAGCGTCTAGTCGATCATATTAAAAGGAGACTCTATTTATAAAAAACGACTTTTTCTATTAGGATATGCTTGTTACTGAAAGGGAGGACTTTGCCTTTGCCTTCGAACAACTCCCAAGTTGTTTTCATCCGGCCGCCATCTTGGATTTCAACCGAGCTAGTTCCCAATTTCCACAGTTACCTCGCGAAGCCAAGTGGCAGTTAGTTACCAAGCCTCTATCATTATTTTCTTCCTTCTCTTTTCTTTTTTTTAACACCTTCGTTTTCTACTTAACCATATAGTTATCATCATTTAACAAATTCTACTACTAACATATTTTTTAAACGAAATATTAGAAATACGAGAAACTAATAATTAGCGGAATGCTACAAATAACACATTGCCTGCAATGTTTTAAAGGCCAATAAACTTGATTATTTATCTCTCCCTTATTTTGGAAATGGGTAACTTCTATTATTTTATATCTGGAAAATATTTTCATCCTCAGTCTTTCGCGGAAAATAATAAAGAGAGGGTTCCCAAACAAAAGCTCGGGAATGTGATGAGTGGCGTTACCATAGTAACATGCGTATGTATTGGGAGCCATTTTGAGTCCAAAACAGAACCGCGTCGCATATCGCTTGAAGCCTTTCATCAATTTTTACTCCGTCTTCGGCACTACAATTTCAAAAACAAAATACAAATATAATTCCTTTGGGCCGCCAAGGCTCTAATAGATAATTTATTTTAAGTTTAAACCAAAAAAATCCAACCAAAATGTCCAAAGTTATGAACGACGTGAAAAATGACCTCAACAGAGTTGGTCTATTCAGCGAGCTTGGTTACATCTCAATTGGAGATCCGTACAAGATTCAGAATGGAAGTAAGTACATCTTAAAATTCTCTATAAATCATCTATAAATTATTATAAGGACAGACATCAAACCAGTACTGGTCATAGTATAGAATAATTTACAGCCATAAGCTGTTTGTTAAAGAATAAACGAGAGAATAGGTAGCGAGTACATTAGATTTACATGATTTGATGATTTCATTCTGATAAATCATGAGCAATCTGCTTATCTCTGAAGAGCTCCCCTTGTGTTTATCTTTTTTTCTTGTGTCCAAATGTAATTCTACCTAATCTTTATACTATTTATACGTTCTATGATAATGTGTTTTCATAATATGTCATCAGTGCCTTAAAAACCCCTTCTACTAAATGCAATTTTTCTGTTTCCATTACAGATTTCAACCTAGCTGCTCACAAAGGGAAACAGATGTTGCCTGGGGGAAGCAAAATCAGGTCGTCCAAACAAGATGGCTACTTTGACCAGAAATTCAACAGAGTCATGGAAGGAGAGGCATTTTCAGACCCTGTCAAAAGGAGAAGACTTGACAGACTAAAGGCGACAAAACTGAATATAGGAAAAGCTTTTGTCCCTAGCAATGGCGATAAACTACCGTAAGGGAAAAATCCTATCACATATTTTCATAACTACAATAAGGTGTAGTGATGTGTTTACCAGGTCCATAAAAAAGGATTGTTTGTGTATTGATTTTTCTACGGGATCTGTGCAGTAAAATGCTATAATACATGGTATTAGAGAACCACTTAAAGTCTCTTTGTAAAAGCAATGTTTCTGTTTCTTTGAGGATGTGACTGATAATTTACAGCATTATCTATCATAATATCATAACTTAATTTAGTACTGTTGTGTGATTTGAAATGTCCATCCTGGTCATTTTTTAGGTCTGGTATTGGCAACCATTACGGCACATTTGCTGGTGCAGTACCAGCCTTCAGCCCTGTCACAAAGAGTAAGAGTGCCCATGTTTCACCTGGTAAGAACTTCCTCACTAATCCACCCAAGAAGGGCACCGGCTACGGATACCTTCAAGTCACCATTGGCGCTTCACCCAAGTACATGTCTGATGCATACGACAGAGGCAAAGAGTTGAGAAAGGTGGGGCTATACAGAACCGTAGTTTCCTTTTGTCCATTATTTCAGTTTTTTATGAATAAAATCATGGGGATTGCTAAGGGGAGCGGGGGGGGGGGGCAAAAATGTTTTACACTGCCCGAAGTCTCCTATTCCCCTCAAGGTATTTAATGAACACTCCCTAAGCTCTGCTTAAAAGGTCGCTGTCGAATGAAGTCAATTATTGTATCCCTTGTGGCAAAGTTTGTTGAGAAAGAAAAACATACAAATTCATAAAAAAACAAAGGATGCACAATTGAATAACAGAAAAAGGAACTTCAGCAAGAGTTGACAGATTATCATTGTACCAATGCATTCCCATTACTTACTTTATGTCTAGTTTGATTTGAAAGTTAAAGGATAATCTGGTGTTTGGTTTGCCTTATTTTGCATGTTTTTTTGAAAACAGAAAGAAATGGATACTAGTGGCAAACAGATGAAGGGAGGAGCATTCAAACTCAACCTTCACCCCAAGTCATATTTTGATGGGAACCCCTACAAGTCTGACAGACGTAAGAATATAAAAAAAAATATTGTTTATGTGTTGTACGAACAAAATGGGTTGCCTTGCGTGTAACAATACTTAGACCATAATGACAGATATAGATCTGACATCTTGGAAAAGAAGTTCATTCAAACAAACCTTTCCCAATTAACCTTTGCCAAATGTTTCATTTGAGGTCTGCCCCCTTTTTTCAGATTGTTGCCCCTTGCCCCTAAACCAATCATTTTCAGAAAACAACCATGTTTCCCAGAAAAGTCTTCAACCATTTTTAGTATTTTAGAAGTTTGAAAATTATCATTAAACCCCCATCTCCCTTTTTGTGTCCAGTAGAAACAATGTTTTATGTGGTACCATAATAACAGATTTATCTATCTTATCAGCACTTCCACCTGTTAAAGATGGTAGAAAAGCCAAACCTGACTTTAAACCTTTTAAACCGAGCCATCCACCAAAAGAGGTAAGGAAGCTTTTAGTGCAGAATGTGCACAATGACAACCCACTTCCTTTCCATTTTATGTTTGAAAAAGAGTCATAGCTTTTGTTTTTGTTTGTTTTGGGTAGATTGGTGGCATGAAGGCAGGTTGCTTTACATCATATCCCAGTCATTCTGAAGACCCCTTCCAGCCAAAGAAAAAAAAGAATGGTGATGGTGAGCGTAAGATCTTCCGACCATCGCAAGGGCCTAAATCTACACCCATGAAGTCCATTATTAACCAAAATGTAGACAGGTAAGAGTTTGTCTAAATAATGATTCAGTTGTTGTAGCCTAAGTTAACAGTCAAGGTCTATATATTTTAAAAGTATCAAATTATCAAAGAACAGCAGAAATTGCGGAGACAGAGATGGTAAAGAAAGTGTAGATGCATGTGAAAACTCAAACTCAAATGAAGTACCCAGATATGGTGAAAAACAAAAAGGGTCGTGACTCCTTCCTTCTCTGCTTGAGGGGGGGGCGGGTGAACATGTTTGCGGATCGGCGGATAAGCCCCGAAATGCTCACGGATTACGGATTTTGATGTTTATTTCAGCGGATTGGTGGATTTTGGAAATAAGGCGGATCACGGATCTGTTGACAATTTGGGCAAGGATTTCGGATTTTAACTGCTTTGACAGTTGAATTTCAGATTTTAAATGAATTTCAATCGATAATATTGTTTATCTGTCAAACCATGCGGTTCTAAAAATATCTGCGGATCCACGGATTAGCTTTGAAAATGTTGCGGATCGGTGGATTTACATAGCCCTATTCACCCCCGTCCCCTTGAGGATGGGAGAAAGATTGATATGGCATCCTGAAAGTCTAGCCCCCCTTGCAGGCGTTTTTAGGCAGGCAACGCCTACGAGGGAGGCTAGAACAAGACATGAAGCCGGCAAGAAATGTGTGGACACACAGAACTTGCTCAAGGCAGCATCTTCTTGCAGGCTTCAAGGGCCTAAAACACCCTAATGTAACCAGGGGAGGATTTAGGGTTGGGCTGAGTTGCCCTGGCCCCCTATGTTCAGATATTTGGCTTTGAAATAACAAAAAATAAGGAAATACACGGAAGAACATTGAATCCGGCCCTCCCTTTCTTAAAACCCTTGTTTCGGTCCTCCTTTTTGGAGCTCCTGGATCCCCCTGGTAACTTACGGTTAACAATGGCAATCACAAATCTTGTGACAACTGTCAAAATTCTAAAAAAAAAACCTTGTTCTTTTATAGACGGATCAACAGATTAAACTTCAAGCAGCCTATCACCACAAGTCTCTGATGGACACAAATCACCAAGAAATGCACAACCAAACGTTTACACAAGAAACTTGTACATTAAAACAAATAGGTTTCATCCATGGTTCAAAGACTGTTTTTTACTCTGTAAGTCACTTCATGTAAGTCAAATCTGTATGTGTATTTATTGTAAGAATTTTTTTTAATATTCTAGTTAGTACACATTCCCTGCAAATGCAAGTTACTCTTCCAAAAATTGAAAAGAATATTAGAAATGACATTCTCTTCCTTCTTATTATAGACAACAGGCAGAAGTATTATTTTGATACAGTGTATAGCCAGATGCATGATTAATTATTAATCCACATAGTATAATTCATGCTCTTTTTTAGAATATCTATTTACAGTGTTGGAATTTCATAGAGAGCTTTCTATATTTTGCAAAACATTATTTTCAATTTATCTAGCATTGTATAAAAAGTCAATGGAGTGAATGCTAAGGTTTTAAAAATAAATAAATAAAAATTGTTTTAAAACTGTACATTTGTTGCTCCAAAACATTAGTCCTGTTTAAGGTCTTGGTAAAGGTAAATTTGACACCATTGTTTGTTTTTGTGGTTTTTGCAAAACCTGTATCAATAGTTCTTAAACTTTATTTTTGAAATTTTTTTCCATAAATCGCATTCTAAGACAGCTAAAATGGGCCTTTGCTGTTCCCTGTGACCTGTTGACCGTGAATTCACACCAAATCTTTGACTTTTCTAGCGTATAATTTTAAGGCAAGAACTTGAACTTGTCGGGCATAACCTTGCGACGGGTTTAAAGATATCGCCTTCAATTTTTCGGGATCTGATAGATAATTATGCCATGTCATAAAGTGTGTGAGGAATTTTCGATTTTCGACTGTCCAAATTTCGCCAGAAAATGAGAGTTCCAACTTTGATTTGGACCTTAATAACCATAAAACCTTAATAACCATAAAAACCATCTCTACCATTTAAGGGTGACCTGAGACAGCTAAGTAACATACACAGACCTGTAGGTTATCTTTTACTTCACATGCAAAACTACTCCCACAATGTTTAATATGGAAATATTTTTCCTAGAGATTTCAGATAGTAGTGGATTGCCTCCCATGTTGCCTATTTTACACTGACACTAAAGATGGTGCTATTCTTGTGTGCATTTTGGTATCTTGGGTACCAGAGGCTCTAGCTTCACTTATTTAATGTGACTCCGGTCTTGGCAAGAGGAGCTCAAGAGCAATGTGACAGTAAATGAGTGAAGCCTCTCATACCCAAGGTAACGTTTTGGTAGACAGGTATATGAATTGAGTGGCTATAATAACAAGTTTAAAACAAGTGATTGTTCTTTGTTATTATTCTGTACCTTTTGTGTATAGTATATCAGACTTCGGACTTTAAATATAAGCAATTGAGGTACATTGTATGCAAATAAAACGGCAATGTTTTGAGGAAATGACAGCTTTTTGTTTGGCCAAGGGGGAGGACAGTGGGCTTGCTCCTGCATAACCCTACAGAAGCCATGCGGCTATCGTACAACTTTTGTGACAGTATTGTGGCAAAAAAGTTTGTAAGTGAAGTTGCACGTTTTTGTACCAGCAAACCAACTTTTGCTGCAGCAAATTTTTTGTTACAAATTGAAAAAGTTTGCTGCAGAGTAGAGGATGGTTCTCCTTTTTGCAACGAAACTTGGAGATGTAGCCCATATTACAACATCAACCCAACTTGTCTCGCAGCAAAAAGACGTCAAGCATACGCAAGCAGTTGCAATAAGGTTTGTGATTGGTTGAACAAAAGTCACACGGTGTCACCGAGGAAAAGGATGGTCAGCAAGAAATAGTCTATCCTTTGCTGCGACAAAAGTTGGTTTGCCGGTAATAAAACGTGCAGCATCGCATTCAAACTTTTTTTGCCAAATGCTGCTTAATAGTCATATTATCAGTCTGTCTTTGGCTTTATCCACTGACTCATTCTCACCCAATCAGCATTCAATCTTAGCCACATCTGCAAGCTATAGTTTGACTGGCTGAATACAAAAAGTCCATAAAACAGTAGGAATAGGGATGATATGGCCAGATAATAGTTAGGTTCCTTGATAGTGATACTGCTGACTGGACCGTCATAGTCTTCTGTACTGACCTCTATGGAAGAGTTGCCTTCAAGACCTGTAAACAAATAACATGAAGCAAATATTTTGATCAAATACTATATATAAGCTAAACATAAACGTAAAGCTATGAGATAATACACCAGACAAAGGGAAAAAATCAGAAACAAGAATTGTTTCAGACAGGTTCATGATTTTAGGATATGAACTAAGGCAAATCAATTGATAATATGATATGGCCAAAATTTTGTAAATTTAAATTTTAACCAGAATACTGTTAACTAAATCATTGTATATCATTTACATCAGTTCTCACAGATTTAATGTACAAAATAAGATCAGTGAAGTAATAAACAGATAATAAGGGAATAAAATATTTCAACATCCCAATTCATGTGTTCGCTGTTAGAAGAATGCTTTACTCCTTGTAGAAATAATATTCTTTATTCTTCTTGTAGAAGAGTATACTGTATTCTTTTTTCCATGTCAAATTATATATTTTGGAGAAGAGACGTGGTAATGTAAAATGTAACAAATATTGTTCTACATTAACTACAATTTCCAAGGGAAAAAAGGAACATTATAAAAGTTGAAGTTTTTGATTGATCTTATCATAAATTTCCAGATTTCATTAAAGATGTAAAGCTGTGATCATGAACAACAGACTTTCCTGTAGGTTTTTTCAATAAGTTCCTCATTGATCATGGATAGAGGTATGTTTGAGTCATCATTCTAAAATATAGGCACTTGCTAAATGTGCTAGTGGTACAATGTCTGTGAGTGCAAGTTTTTTTGTTCTTGATTACCTCATTAAAAGCGTGAGTCTCGATTACAGAGTATGGAGTATTTAATTACCGCTTAACAGTTGCCAGTGGAGGTTATGATACTTGGTAACGGTGATGTATGTACCTTTAAAGGTTTTTTTTTCAGTAAAGTTCTCGTGGTTATAATAGAGTTATGTACTGTACCTGTATGGTTTTTCACAAAAGTCCTCAGGTCGTGGAGAGTCTGTGAGTGGTTGAACTTCAGCACAGGTTTGCCAGCATGGAAAATAAGAATTGTTGGCGTAGCAACAACACCAAGTCTTGCATTCATACTGGCAACAAACGGTATAAGTTTAGCAAAATTCAGTAAGCTCCAACCCTGAAAGTTTACATCATGAGTATTTTATTTTGAGCAAGAGCAAAAGCATCAAGCATTGTTTGTGTTTTTGTTGTTGAGGGGGGGAGGAGGGTGCAGGTAGGATGGGGATTATGTCATACATCCCTAGAAAATTTTCAGTTATGAAGAAGAACCAAATCCCTATTACACACCCCCAGTGGGGGGAACAGGGAATAAACATGATGGCATGATGGGGATGGGGGGGGGGAACACAAAGACAGCCAAAGCTTCATACTAAAAATACATCCATAGAAGATGAAGTCTGGTATTGAATGACTGACAACTGGAAACAAGCATGCAAAAAAAAGGGTTGTGCAGTCTTCTTTATATTTTACCTTTATGTTAAACAGTGTCTGGCTAGTGGCTACATACCTGTCAACCTCCGAAAATCTCAAGGTTGAATTTTTTTGGGGGGAGGGGTGGGGTATATTTATTTTTGGGGGGGAGGGATGGGTAAACCTTGCAGGCGTTTGCCGTATAGAAAGCTTTTGCGAACAAATCCACTTATAGATCTCACAAGGGTGTTAGATAAATTGCGCTGCGCAAGGGAATTATTATTTTAAATATTTTAATAGAAAATAGGCAAAATGACCATTTTCTATAGAATAATTTTTCGGAAGCGCTAAAAAAGCTAAAAAGCGGGAGATTTTGTGCTCAACACGGGAGAGCGGGAGAAGAGGTCCAAAATCTTGAGACTCCCTCCTAATGCGGGAGAGTTGACAGGTATGTGGCTGGATCATGCTGATAACCTAGTACTCATGTGGGAGTTTATCAATGATCTCACCTGTTGTGCTGGTATGCATCTAACGCAAGGACAGGGGTGTTATTATATGCCCGGCCAAACGCATTAAACATTGGCGCTAACTTAGCCGAAAATACACAAAACCGTGTATAAAACAACACGACAGCACAACCATCGGTGGTATTTCCTGTAGAGTTTACCCACTGAAGCAGCGAAGATTCATTCACGATAATAACGCGGTTAGAAAACTCTTCTGGCATAGTTCGCCCCGCGCACAACCATTTTGGCGGAGGGACCTCTGTTGTTGAAGTCTGATTTGAGTCTGTTTGGTTGACTGCTATTGATTCGGTAGCGTTGACTCCCAGCTCATTTGTAATAGTCCTATTTTCATCAACTGTTTCATATAGAGATTGCGCTATATTCGATTTTTCTGTTGTTGCACTCGCAGCTTCGATATCTGAAGAAATTTCTCCAAGAGGAATCTCATTTTCAGGCGATTCAGATACACTTTCAGAACCTAAAACCACACAATATAAGTCTCCAACCCATTATGAAACACTAGATTAAACGTATATTTTCTATTACCTGGAGTTTTGTCTGTATCTTGTGAATGAATGACACCGAAACAAATAAACACAACAAAAAACACCTTTCGTATGTCCGCCATCTTGAAAAGTATTCACCCCCGGTTGCGCATCCTCATTGTGGGCGACTGCTGATGAAAAGTTTCAAGGTAACGCGGGCTCGCAAGGAATGAATCTTTGAACAACGCTGAGAGAGATAGCAGCTGGCATGAATTGTGAGCTAAAAAATCGGACGATCATCTTAGTCTGCCCGCCCCCGCCTAGGGTGAAGGTTATTGTCAATTGATTGCCCGATAAATATTTTTAAAAGGAAATCAAGCTCAGGGAAGTACCCAGGCTGAGGGGAAATTGGTAAGGGGAGCCCTCATTGATATGGAAAAAAAATATTAGATAATATCCTTTATAAGAAATGACCCACTTGCGGCAAGATGAAAGGGATGGGGGTGCACTGGAGTTTGAGTAATTTAGTACGGGCAGTACAAATTATCAAGTTATAAATATATAGAAAAGTACTTGAACCGATTACTTTGATCGATCTTACTAGTAAATTTTAACTAATTTTAATTAGTAAATTTTAATTTAAATTTTAACTGTACGAACAATCTACATAAATCAACATAAATATACAAATCACAACATAAATACAAATCATTAACATGCTTTGTTCTGTTTGTATTTTCTTTTTGTCTGGTTTAGGCTGCATTTTGTTTTCCTAGTTATTTTTATCGTATATGTTTTTTTTTCCTTTCGTTCATTCCCTCCCCCCTCGGCCCCCGTCCTTTAGATCTCTTGAATGTGATAGCACTTTGTGGATCTACGAAATAAACGTTTTCTATTCCAGTCTAACGTCCTTGAACTGCACTATGGTAAAATAGCCAATGGCGGCACCAAAGCCAATCTGTCGTTTTAGCGGGAAATAAGGCTTGAATGATTTTGCGAAAGCGCCATTCACCATGAGCGTGACAGAGGATTGTGTGACGCTAAGCGTGACGGTAAACCACATGTTTATAGGAGGAGGGCCTAGCAGACAGTTGGCTTTACCCTCGTCTCTTTTGAAGTCGCCACCCAGAGTGTAAGCGGGCTGGACGCACGTGTCACTATAAGCCATCCTATAATAGAAACAGGGAATAAAAATAGCTGTCATTTTGAATGTCTATTTCATCAACGCAAGGCGCGAACCCAACCCCAACCCCCCCCCCCCCCCCCCACCACCACCACCACCACCACCACCCTCCCTTGGCGGGTCATTTCAAATGCTATGCTTTTCCCATGTAATGCCTATGACTGGGCACTCCCTTCTCCTCTACCCCCTTCCCCCCTCTGCCAATCCTGGGAACGCCCTGACATAATCATTTCGATAGCTTTTACTATTTGAACTTTTGTAATTTATCTTTTGTAATTTTTGTAAGTTAGAGTGCTTTAAAATTGAAGTTTATTGCTTTATTTTTCAGGTCTTTGATTTTATGGAAAAAAAACTTTGGCAGCATGGATGGTTACAAAGTTGATTCCTGGCAAGACCTCACGAGAAGTAAGTTGTATACTTATTTTTTGTTCATCTACCTGAAATACAGCATGTCAAAGTTGTCTTCGTCCTGCACGTTAAACATCATCGAAGGAAACATCATGTTAGATGAGTCTGCCCGCCATGTGCGCATGGCAAGAGTGACCCGATACTGCTGACCGATGCCGCCGCTATCGAGCTTGGGAAAGACGCGACAGAATACGCTGCTGGAAGAAGTTAGAAATGCGGAGACTTGAAGACTGCTGGAATCGGTCTTGTACGATTGGCAGTATTTCGCTGTCAGTTGAATGCTCGACAAGTCTGCAATGGAAGATTAACTCAAACAACACTTGATGCGTTTTTTTTTGTTATTTGATATCTTACAAAGGCATGAATGATTCGCGCATCATTTGGTACAAGACCAACGACCCCTTCACCCATTTCCTAAACTTGTATCCAGTATGAAAAGCAAGCACACGATTGGGTGTAATCGGGTTGCTAAGATGGACTAAAGGGGTACTTACTTTTTATACTAAATGATCGCTAAATCAGACCTTTTGTCAACTGACCATTATCTCTTAGATATCACGTCCTTGCCTGCTAGTCGGTGCCCGATTTTCTTTCGAATGGTGTGGATCGTCCGAATACTTCGGACACACTACGACGGGCTATGGTCTGGCGAAGGGAGAGGAACTTGGCACAATAAAGGTGACACCGCTACGTCATATCATCCACTCGTGTTCGTTCTCTAAAATGTCATTGTATAGTGAACCCCTCCGCCTTCCCGCCCCCTTGTCTCTCAACTCACCAATCAGCTCACAGCGTTGTCCTTTGAAAGATGGTGGACATGCGCAAGACACAGGGCTCCCGTCTTTACAAGTACCTCCGTTGAAACACAGGCTGCCTGCACGTATGTCTTGTACGTAAGCTGTGAATAAATGTTAGAAAGGGCCCCTATAATACCGAGCAGATCCAAATGTTTGGGAACCGAAGTACTGTTGCTCTAGCCAGTTCAAGGAATCCTATCTATCGGCCTAATCTACCATAGTGGCAGTATGCTAAGCATGCCGCATACGTTGTAATCGTCAAAATCGTGCTAAACTCTAGACTGCTTGCTGCTTCTCCTTTGGCAAATGTCAGAAATGATAGGAGGAAAATAAAAAGTGTTGCGCGTGCGGTTGCCATCGGTTTGTTTACGCATAAGTAAACAACCTGCTCGCCACCGGATGGGGGAGGAGGGGGGTCGCTCTCTTTCGGCGGTGCCTTTCCTGGTGCGTGGTAAACCGATGGTCGTGGTGATCTACACAAAAACGGACGTATTTTTCTCTTGTTTTTATCGACGTTCGCCAAAGGAGGAGCTATGAGCAGCTTTGACTCCAGGAGAGAGGTTGCTTAGCAACTCCATAGCAACGCCGTATCGGAGAGGGGGGAGGGAGGAAAAAGCCCATCCTACACGATTTGGTCCAAACGGCCCTATCTTATTTTGGACGGCGTTTGTTTTTAATGTGTTTTTTTTTTCTGGTCCCCATAATTGTTTTGGATCTAAACGGGTAAAGCCTAGCAGCCTAGTTCCTGGGGCTCCGTTGAGGATGCCTGTGGTTTTCTGTGAGGCAAGAGGGTCAGGGGAGAGTAAATGAAGAGGGTTTTGTATAACGTCACATCATCAACCACAGGGAGCCCAAAACACCACAGCAAACCCGAAAACAACACCAGTGACTAGAAAAAAAACCCTTTTCGTTTAACTATATACTCACGTCTGTAAATATTCTCAAAGTAGACTGTGTTCAAGTTTTGATTAAAGTCACGTGGACTCACGTCCTTCGTACTGTTGTTCAGTTCGCAAACTAGGCTGTCCTTGTGGAAATTGATGCTATAGCATTTGTCACGTGACTTGCAGCGCTCAAAGCAGAAATGCATGTGCTCTACAGGGAATGAGTCCAGGAGGTGACCGTTCAGCTGATGACGGTCGATAGACGTGGCGTAGCATTCACCAGAGGCGGAAACCATAATATGATGTATCGATATGCAGATAACAAGTTCAAGCGCTAAAGCCATTGACATCTTGCAGTGTCTGTTATTTGCTCAGATGATCTGTTTTTGATGAGCAAAAAGTAAGAGAGAGTAAGGTGAGGCTAATTCGATAGTGGTCTGTGTTGTTTATACTGGGGTGATTACTTCATATTCAGAGCTCTATTTCAGATAAATGAGTGCACATTTGAAGCATATGTAAGAAATAGTTTCAAGGTTTCAAGGTTTTCAAGGTTACATTGCCGGGGGGGGGGGGGGGGGGGGGGTACGGCTACAGACGCTTATTTGAGCATGAATAAGTTACCAAGTCTAACGATAAGTATGACAGTTACAAAGTTGACAATTATTACGGATAGAGATAAGTTCACTTGATCTCTTTGTAAAACCTCGCACGGTACCATCTACCTAATTATGCAGTTTCGTTTAGATAAACAATTATTGACGTTTTTGTATTTATTTTTTGGGAGAAAAGCATATATTTATTGTTAAACTAAAGTCTACACTTGAATAAAGACAGATCCGGATCTTTTGCACTCATTGTCAAATCTGTCTTGCGCAAAAAAAGTTCGGATTTGACAGCTTTATATCTACAAAATAAATGCTTCACAGACTCGGTGTGACACATCAGTTCGTAAAGCAGACAAAGCGATGCAACTTATTTTGTTTTTTATTGTTTTTTTCTTATGGTCAAAAACAGCAAGTTCCATACATTATTTGAGATAAAAATGTTTTTTAGTATTTTTCAAACGTACAAATTGAAAATCAAAAATACATACAAATAATTCCTTTCAATTGCATGCAATTCCCAAAGCTAGCAATCTTAATTAATTTGATTGATCGCTTGGTATTATGCTCTAAGTCTTTATAAGTTTTTTTCTTTACTAACGATCGCATTTCGTATAAAGAAATGCTATAATCTTCTTTAATTGTCTTTGTTTTGAACAAAAAAAAAAAGAAACTTATCATGCTAGTTTTCAACTTTTATATTACGTATCCCGTACTAAAAATCGTATAACTTACAGTTTTCAGCCCTGGTTAATTCCCGATTTTGTTGTCGTCTCTTTGCTGATCCCTTTTTATGTCTTTGTCAAACATGGTTGCCCATTGTAAATCACACTCTAGGAAAAGCCAAGAGCTCTTTCAAAACAAATAATATTTTGGATTATGTACACATTTTGAGGATTTATTTTGAGAGATGTTGCTGCTCATTAAAGTGGTTGTAATGGCTAGTAAAACAAAACATAACATTTCTTTCAGATCATTTCCACGGAGATTGATTAGCGAGAAACACACAAAAAACACGCATTTTGACCATATCACTTTTTATTGATTACACGCGTTTGCTTTAATACATCATAGAATAATAATTGTAGCATAGTAAGCCAACAACAAGCTAATTCACACCCCTGCACACCTAATATTTTATGTGATTTTTATTTCAAATTTGTTTAGCTAGGGGTACGTCCTGCATGGGCCTCGTGCCCGTTTACGCATGGCCACATTGGGCATCTATTTTGTGTATTATTTATTTTGTATATTCTTATCCAAATAAAGATATTAAAAAAATCAATGGAACTTGGATTTTACGATAACGTCGCTTTTACGATGATTTTACCTGACATATAGGGACACGTGACATATAGGGACGTTTATCAGTATGGTCATTTAAACAATGACAAAGAAGCGGCTGATCGATGTTCTTTAAGTACCTTGCTCTATGTTTTACACAGTCAAGACAACTCTAGATTCTTGATAGAAGATAAAATCTTCCTGAGGTTTAGCGGGTAATTTGCTTTGACGGTAAATCTTAGTAAAGTTTTACATTTTTAAATTGCAAGTGGTTATTAAAGTCGGCTGGGACTCCGAACCCGATCCGACGTTTGAGCGGGAAATGCGGTTTGAATGTTTTGGCGAACACGCCATTCATCGTGAGCGTGACCGAGGACTGCGTGACGTTAAGCGTGACGCTAAACCACTCGCCATTAGGAGGAGTGCCAGCGAGGCAGTCTGAGGCACTAAAATCTTTCCTTGCGTTTCCACCGCCCCAAACATACGCAGGCTGCACGCAACGGTCTGGATCATTGGATCTATAAAGTGATCAAGCTATTAGCTAGCATATTTAGAATCTGAAGCAGTTGTATCAAGAAAAGAGAGGAATGGAAAGACAGGAATTGGGATTTTTGCAGTATAAATTGATTCGTGGTTAGAAATATAATAATTGGGATGCCTGTGGTTTTACACCAAAGAGAGGCTCAAACGGGCATATCATGTTTTGGCGGAATGCTTTGGAGTATTAAATTTAATTTTACGAAATGTTACTGTCTTGTGTATTTTGTTGTTTACTTGCTTTTGGCGGGAAGAAACAGGCACACCCGTTTAAAAGCAGTCTCTCTTTGGTACCAAACCACAGGCCTCCAAAGTTGGATCTTGGAATAGATTTCAATTTTGTTCTATTCATGGTTGTTTATTCGCAACCCGGCTCTTTTTATACTTATCTGAGAGCAAAAAGGGACGAACCATTAGAAAAGCGAAGGGGGGGGGGGGGGGAGGGGGGGAGGAGGAGGAGGTTTCAGTCGTGCATGTTTTTTTTCTTGTCTCCAAGACGTGCATGGAGTTTTTTTTATCGTTGAAAGCATTTTTTTTGTCTGGTTTGGGCTGCATGCATTTTTTCCCATGCTTTTCATAGTGAATGATTTTTCTTTTTTCCTTACCCACCTCCTTTCAATTTTCTAATGGTCCCCTACCATTAGCTATGCCTTTGGCTCGACCAATTTTAGCATATCAGTCATAATCTTGTTTTAAAAACTGTCGTTTTTCTAGCTCGCTCGGTCTTTTCCTTATTAGGCATTACATAACATATTTGGGAGTCCGCTTCAACCATTTTTTTTCGCTTTTTTATCGTTCTAGAGCTTTGTAAGTCGATGATTTCCACGTGAACTTGCAGGAATTCGTGTTTTCTACGATTTTGCTGGCAGCCATCTTGGAAATGGAGCCTAGTCCCTAACGTTTTAGAATATCACAGGTCTCCCGCACGCACGCCCCAGGCCCTTTTAGACCATTTAGAAAAACGACAGCCATTGATTGATTGACGGAAACCCAACATTCTTTAGCTTGGGATTGACATTAATGTGACTACGCCCCGATTTGCTATTTCTTAGGGTTAAAATTTGTATTCTCGACGACATACGTGATTTTGCTTTAGGGGAAGCACTACACCCCTCCCCCTGGTGGTCGTTCACTCCTTACCCCCCTCCCCCCCCCCACCCCCCAGCACCACAGTTCCGTACCTTAGGTAGACCATGTCGAAGTTATCATCGTCTATCACGTTAAACATCACCGACGGGTACAAGTAGTTGGATCCGTCAACACGCCACAGGCGCATGTCAACTGAAACCCGATACGGCTGACTGATAAGATCGTTGGCGGTCTTAGTAAGAAGAGAGAAGATACAGAAGTTCTTGACGCCTGTAGCCGAATAGACATAGCCCAGACCTGTGGTTACGCTGCTTTGGCTGCATTGATGAACTTTGTGGGGTGTGGTGTCGAGATCTTAAAACAATGAACGTGCGAAATTATTTCTTGGAACTCCATATAACCAATACAAAGGAACTCCTTGGGACTTGAATAGCAATATGCATTTGCGGATCTAGGGGGGGGGGGGATCTAGAGGGCCGATGCCACCTCCTCCCTCCCCCGAATGCATATATCAATCAATGGCTGTCGTTTTTCTAAATGGTCGAGAGGAGCCTGGGGCGAGCGAGTGGGAGACCTGTGATATTCTAAAACGTTAGGGACTAGGCTCCATTTCCAAGATGGTTGCCAGCAACTAATTCCTGCAAGTTTCGTGGAAATTCTCGACTTAACAAAGTTCTAGAGCGATAAAAAAAGCGAAAAAATGATTGAAGCGGACTCCCAAATATGGTATGTAATGCCTAATAAGAAACGACCGAGCGGGAAAGAAAAACGACAAGATTGACTGATAGTGAAGACGTTTGAACTTAGCCTCGGCCCTTTTTATATAAAACATACGTACACCTATTTCAAATAAGGTTGCACTCGAGAACCCATGTGTCGTAACCCGCGGTGGTTCATGGGTAGAAAGCCTGTACAGGACCCGAAACGATCCCAGGACCCGAAATGATCCCCAAAAGTACCCCAACTGATCCCGGTACCCGAAACGATACCGAGGAGTCCCCGAAATCAAACCCACGGAATTGCGGTAATGGACAATAGGAAAGCAGAAGAAAGCACTTCCAATTCTTGAAGCATAATTAAGGGTTGACAGCGAATCTATTTCTAAATAAAAATTACTTAAAAAAACTTAAATTCCAATACATAATTTTTACTATTTACTATATTTTGCTATTTACTATATTTATTTTTATTACATTGCCCCGGCGGTAAACCCATAAACAGAGTCCAAAACAAATACACAACTTTTAATTGCTACTGAAAGGAGTACAACATAAACATAGCACAGCCAAAGCACAGCCTTGCTCAGAACAACCAAATTTTTGACCTTCGAAACATTTGCAGTTCCAGCACATGACTCTGACACTATAAATCTCGTTTCCGGTAAACATCATCCCTAAAAATCTATATTCATTTGACAACCAAACGTGTTTTTCACCACGAAATCCATGTTCACACGAGCGAATATTTACCGACAGCCGGTTTGGCCGAGAAGATGGAATGACAAAAGCACACTGAGTAATGCACTCGAACAACCCTTTTACTACCGTTGCAAAATATTAATTAAGAGATGTGGCTTTTGTTAAAAGCAATATGTGAGTTTTAAATTTCCTTATGTAGTAGTGCGTATACCACTGCATCTATCTCTTTATGATAGGTTTTTCATTCACAAACAAACATTTTCCTACGGAAAAGCAGAGGCATGTCTAATCTGTGGAGACTTTCTTTTATGGCTTGTTATGTATAAATGATTTATTCACGCCTGGTTCTTCAAATTACCATCACGGGAATTTTTATTTGACCCCATTTGCTGACTCAACCAAGCTGTCGAAAGTTGTATTTCCCACGCAGTCGTATATAAAAATCTTAATACTATGGTTTTAGTTAATTGAAATTTCTGGATAGTAACAAAAATGACGCTAAAATGTTTCATATGTTTTTAAAACTGAAAGCCAATCCTTCCACATTCCTTTTGTTTGTCCATTACTGCAATTCCTTAGGGTTCATTTCGCGGACTCCTGGGGATCGTTTTGGGTCCCGGGATCAGTTGGGGTACTTTTGGGGATCGTTTCGGGTCCTGGGATCATTTCGGGTCCTGTACAAGCCACGTGAATATTCATAAGAATTTAAACAGCAATTCAACAGCTTTTGAAACCTGGATTTGTATTTTCACTTATTTTCTTATTTACTTG